>NC_073635.1:60929696-61232727 GCF_029407905.1 Bubalus kerabau
TAGAATTCAATCAGTGTGAGCATGATTCAGTCAAAGCCAAAAAAAGCATATTCTGATATTTTACAAGTTGAAGAGGGAAATATAACTCTCCATTGGCTTTAAAATTGAAATTATAAGAATTTTACAGTTTTATTGACAAATGAATAGTCTGCATCATAATAGAGTGAAAGCAACCTGCAGAGGGAAGCAAAAACAACAAAAAAAGAGAGACAAAGTGCAGAGAACCCTAGTGTCCTTGTTTAGGTTCTACACATGTGTTTCTTGTCAAATAGCTAATACATTTTCCTTTTAAAAATTAGGTGGTTATATGCTGTCATCACAAGCCCAACAGACTTTTCGTAATATAAAACTTTCTATTAGGATGGAGATTTTTGATTGCTATACTATAATTTGTGGCATTGGATAAATTAAATTATGGTGCATTGTAAGGGTTACACTATCCCTTTCTGAGAAGTTGCAATTATTGCAAAGCAGCTGGTTAAACTGTCAGTTATGCTTGGGAATTTGGACTGCATGCCTACCAAATGTGGAGTTCTAGACATTCAGTAGAAAAAAATGTCAAAATGCTAATTTTTGTGGCTTTGTCTAAGAACCTTCAGTCAGTTCAAACAAGCATAAGAAAAAAAAATTGATTTACATTGATCTATCTGAAGCAAAAAAGACAAAGCACATAATTTTGTTTTGAGAATTCATTACTTTTTATAGCTAGTGTTTCAGAACAGCTAGTGTACAGAGAACTAGGTGTGTTGTTGAGTGATTAAAACCTTAGTAATGTGTTTTAAGTTGGAGAAGATCTGTTTGACAGCGACTCTTAAGAATCTGAAGTTGCGACCCAGACATTTTCAGGGTGATACATATTTTGTCACTTGAGAACACAGATGAAACACCTTGCTTTCTCCCTGAAGGAAGCAATAAATATAAACTCTATGGTAAATTGTAACTCAGTGGGATGCACCTTTGTCTCACAAGGAAGGTTAGCTTTACTATAAAGCCACTCAAGACAAAGACGGGGGTCTTGAAAGATTAGAAGCACAAAAGAGGACAGAGCATCAGGGACTGTTGGTCACAGACATAAACCACAAGGATGGGCCCAGTTCAAAGGATTATGAATTGTAAGAAATCTCTTGTGTTGGTTACTACCCAATAAAGTGCTAAAGAGTTAAAGTCACTGTCAGTTATCTTGGATTTTGATAGGTGTTAATGATTAGTTAAATCACCAAACCAGAAACTGAGGTCCCATGATTTTTAAATTTTTAAGAAAAACAAGTGGCTTCCATTTCTACATTTCTAGGTACTGGCCTGCCTAAAAATAGCATCTTGCTATAAAGAGAAATTTCTCTCCACATCCCATTTAGATAGGTTCATAATGGTTAGAGAGATCCTCCCACAGAATACAATTAGAAGCAACTTCTTGAGATTATCTCAAGCTCCAGTCACATAATCATGAACTGTTATTCATGACAGTCCTATACTTCTACCACAACTAGAACAGAGAGGCAAGAATGACATGTTTCATAGGAACTTTTGGAACAAAGACCAGGTAGTTGGAACATCAAAAGATTACCCCTAATTAAAGAAAGCCATGTGATGTATATCTCATCACAAACAATGAGATGGTTGGTTGGCATCACCAACTCAATGGACATGAGTTTTAGCAAACTCCAGGAGATGGTGATGAACAGGGAACCCTGGCATGCTGCAGTCTATGGGGTGGCAAAGAGTCAGACACAACGGAGCAACTGAACTGATAGAAAACCAGGCATCTCAAGTCAATGAATTACTTCTCTGTGTATGGGCAGATACTAGAGTCTGGGCTTATTGAAATTATCCCTTTGTTATGCACTTCAGCTATTCAGGGCCAATATCCTGAACTTTTCCATTCCATATGCTGTTAGGGGTGGTTGCAGTAGCTGAGGGCTGAAATATGCTTTGTTTACTGGTGTGGTGTGGCAGGCAATGTATATCTTTCATATATATACCCTTATATATACCTTCATATATATACCCTTATAATTTCTAGTTTCAGTAAATATAGTTTTTGATACATAAAATCAAATTAGCAATGGTTTAGAATATGAAATCTTTTAGTTTTAGTTTGACCACATAAGAAGTATTCTCAAGATAAAGAAGTGTTGGAAGATTTTCAGCAGCTGTATGATAGCAGGTCTAGCATATGTAATTTTATCCCTGTTGGTCATATTTTAACACTATAAAGTCAGCAAATATTGAGTCAATTGGAATGAAAAGATTATCTAAGCTTTAAAAATTGTAATTAGGAAAAAGAAATCTTAAGAAAAAAATTAAAACTGTGTTTTCTAAGTCATGTTTGTCGACATCTCAGTTTTACATTTACTCTTTTTTTTTTTTTTTTTTTAAACTAAATATACCCTTGAATACTGTAGAAGGCAGTTGTAAGTTTTGAGGAAACAAATTTTAAAAAGAAAACCTTTTCCCAAACCAGAAAAGGTAGTCAGAAAAAGAAAGCAGTTTTGACATTGTATCAGCATTGAATAAGAACATGATGTTTATTAAAGGCAATCAGGTAAGAGACTGTGGAGACAGTAAGAAATCTCTCCCTTTTGTAGAGCCAAGCAGATGCAATCCGTTGCATATGTTCTCAAGATAAACAATGACTAGTCCACAAGTAAAACATCTTGACATCACCATTTGCCACACACAAAGTCTATCCCAAATTCAACTTAGTTGAATTGAGCATCTTTGTTAGCTGATTGCATTTATCCAGAAGAAAAACAAACTTTCTCATAACTTTATGACCAAGGTAGTTTTATAACTCGGAACAAGAAACCCTCCATAGTTAGCCTTCTCCCTTCCCTCAGACTGGCAGGTTATCAACAAAGAGACTTAAACCTCTTATTTTTTATTTGTATTTATGCTTACACAATAAATAATACAGATGCCATATACCTAATTTCTCCCAATGGTAATATCTTACAAAAGTAATAAATTTATACAAGAATATTATCATAACCAGAACACTGACATTGATAAAATCAAGATACTAAGGCTATAATGTGCATTTGTTGATATTTGTTTTATGTTATAGTTGCATTTTGCAAGAGAAATAGGGGAAATATAGCCACTTCTTCCTCCTGAAAGTGAAAGATTGATCCTTATCATTTATAAGCCTCTTTTTAAATAGTTAATATACAGACATTGACTGGGGTCTATGGTTTATCAGCTAATGCTTCTAAATATACTATAAAATAAAATTTAGATTATGAGTTTTACTCGTTATTTTAAACTGAACTGAACTGAACTTCTCTTCTTGGTAAGTGTCAAACAAGGATGGGTAATACATGTCAGTACGTTACAGCTTTTTTGCTGTATAAATCATTAAAATTTGAAGAACTATATTAGAGGTTACCAAAATATCCTTGCCATCCTCTTATCAAAAAGTATGCAATAATAAGATTAATATAAACATCTATCCACTCTTCTCTTCATAATTTATTTCTAAACAAAGAATATCTGTTTTATTCCCAAATATGTTCTAAGTAATATATATTCATGATTTTGGACAGTTTAAAACTGCATGCAGACAAAACATTCCTGTATGTGATATATTCAAGGTCTAAAAGAAAAATCACAATGTAAACTTTTATGACAGTATATTGAAAAAACACAGAATAAAAATTTATTTTATGATGAAGCCTTGATGCAGTAGCTATCTTGACCCAAGTTGTTAAATAAGATGATCTGTTTATCACAGCATAAATAAAGCACAACATCCAAGTTGTTTGTATATTTTGCTTTTATGGGCATTATAACATTCAATTTTATATAGATATCTTGACAAATTGGATGTGCTCTTTTGAAATATTTTCATCAATTCAGAATATTCCAGGAAAACTAAGATAATGTAGGTTTCATTACTCCCCAGGCTGTTCATGCCACCGGTTGATGACACTGAGCCATCAGAGTTGAGCTAATGATGAAGTCGAGCTAATGAGGGCTCTGGGCACGGGGCTTCAGTGTGTAGTCTAACAGGTGGTAACTTACACTTTGGCTGGAAAACACAGGGCTGTGACTGCTTCATAGAATCGACAATTTAGCTGAATCATACAACTGTGAGAGTTGCCCTAAAAATGAGTGAAAATGAATATTTATTCATAACATTGAACAGAATCCCCTGTGTTATACAGTAGATTCTTATTGGTTATCCATTTTAAATACAGCAGTTTGTTTATATATATATATATGTATTATAATTTACTATTATATATATTATACATATATTTATATATGTGAATCACTTTGCTGTATACCTGAAACTAATGAAACATTGTTGATAAACTAAACACCATTATAAAATAAAAAGGTAAAAAATAAATTTAAAAGATTGAGTATTGATTCAAGAATGTGCAATAGTGAATCTATGGCTAGATGGAAGGCTAAACTGAGTTCAAGTGCACTTGATCTGGTAGTTTCCTTCTATCTGGGAATGGAGATGAAATGAGGGAGGTGGCAAATGATCTTTGAAGATTTGGAATTTGGGCTCGCAAGGCAATTTGGATGTTAAATTTTCTCAGCAGCAGAACATTTGGCATCCCTATGAATGGACAAACCAATATTCTAACTACCAAAATAATCACAGCTTTAGGGGAAAAAATAGCTAGATAACAAATGGTAGTAGAACTTTTGAGGACTTATAAAAATAGGAGGTTGCAATTGAAAAGACAGTAAAGAGAAAAGTGTGACAAAAAAACAAGGGGACCATAGAAAAATTCTAAACTGTTTCTAGGCTATTTCTTTTTTTTAATTGAAAGACTTTTAAAATCACATAATTGCCATATTTGCTATAGAAGCTTAGGGAAATCTGGAAAAATACAGGAGAAAAATATCAAATCATCTATAGTTTTCTACCCTAAGGATAACTTCTGTGAAATTGTTTCTATTTTCATTTTAGGAGAATAATATCAAATGAAATTGGGAGATTCTTAGATTTATTTCATATTAAAGGCATATACTAGCCCAGAGTAAGAGAGCTTGGGTCATGCTGGACAGGCAAAAAGTGGTGACATACAAATCAGAAATGAGAAATAAAAGCGATTGGCACATAATAGAACCTGAAATATATTAGTGATTACTGTTAGAAGTATAATTGGACTATTATTCAATTAAATATAATTCTTTTTGAAGATTTGCTTACCCTTAGCAAATACTATTATGAAAATATTTATCTATGAAGCCAGTGGAGAAGGCAATGGCAACCCACTCCAGTACTCTTGCTTGGAAAATCCCATGGACAGAGGAGCCTGGTAGGCTGCAGTCCATGGGGTCACGAAGAGTCGGACAGGACTGAGCGACTTCACTTTCACTTTTCACTTTCATGCATTGGAGAAGGAAATAGAAACCCACTCCATTGTTCTTGCCTGGAGAATCCCAGGGAAGGTGGAGCCTGGTGGGCTGCCTTCTGCGGGGTTGCACAGAGTCGGACACGACTGAAGCGACTTAGTAGTAGTAGTATGAAGCCAATAATATTTTTAAATATCATGCATTATAGGTTGGATCCTTTACCCTCTGAGCCACCAGAGTAGAAAACATGATACTTACCACTTTAGCTGTGAACTATTCTAAACTTGATAATAGAGCAAAAATGAATATACAAGATTGGACAGAGCTGTTTAAATTTCAGGCATTTCTCAGCTATTGTGGGAAAAGTATAAGAAGACAATTAGCACTGACATTTTTCTCAAGACATTACTTCAAAACATTATATTGGTGTAACAGAATGTTCAGAAATCTTGAATAATTTTTTGTTATTGAAATACAATGATACTTCCCAAATTTCTTAACAAATTTCAAATTTGATTCAATATGGTAGTGAAAGGTTGTTGTTGAATCACGCGAATACACCAGGATCCTTGGCCCCTGGAGGAGAAGAATTCAATCCGGGGCCAGAGATGAGGCTTGATCGCTCAGAGCTTTTGTGTAATAAAGTTTTATTAGAGTATAAAGGAGATAGAGAAAGCTTCTGACATAGGCATCAGAAGGGGGCAGAAATAGTACCCCCCTGCTAGTCTTCAGCTGGACGTTATATAGTCACTAGCAGTCTGTTAATGAAAGAAAGGAATGTCTTATAATTCAGAATAGCACCAGGCCCCTCGCCCATAAGATGCATTTTGGGATAATCTTGGGCCATAAAATAATTAACTTGAATCTTAAAGAAGGGCAGACCACCATACAAATAGTTTCATTTACATAGATCAGGGGAACAATATCTGAGTATAACATACTGGTTTGTCAAGTAGGTTTTGGGCCCAGAGGCGGAACCAACTTGGAGACCGAGTTTGGGGGTAAAGGCGTAGTACATTAGCATAGCTTAAGACAAACATTTCCATAAGAAAAAGGCATTGGTTATCTCTAGGCTCAAGAATAGCTAACTTCAGGTGAAACCAGGTGTCATTATGGCAAGACCATATTTAAGAGAAACCTCTCTTTAAATTTGTATAGAGAAGGAAAAAAATATTGTTAGTTTGTTTCCTCCTGCCGCTTAAGAGAGATAAAAATGTCTGACACTTGCAGGCTATTTCCTCCATTTGGAGACCCCTGGCCTTTTTGCCTGTTACCCTCTCAGTAGCCACCATATTTGAATGGGGACTAATGAACAGTCCCCAGACAAAAGAATTCATCCTTTTAATAGAAGTCATGGCAACCCACTCCAGTACTCTTGCCTGGAAAATCCCATGGACAGAGGATCCTGGTAGGCTGCAGTCCATGGGGTCGCCAAGAGTCGGGCACTACTGAGTGACTTCACTTTCACTTTTCACTTTCATGCACTGGAGAGGGAAATGGCAACTCACTCCAGTATTCTTGCCTGGAAAATTCCAGGGGACAGAGGAGCCTACTGGGCTGCCGTCTATGGGGTCGCACAGAGTCGGACACAACTGAAGCGACTTAGCAGCAGCAGCAGTAACAGTGTTCTTGCCTGGAGAATCCCAGGGACGGGGGAGCCTGGTGGGCTGCTGTCTATGGAGTCTCGCAATAGGACACGACTAAGGCAATGGCACCCCACTCCAGTACTCTTGCCTGGAAAATCCCATGGACGGAGGAGCCTGGTAGGCTGCAGTCCATGGGGTCTCTGGGAGTTGGACGCGACTGAGCGACTTCACTTTCACTTTTCACTTTCATGCATTGGAGAAGGAAATGGCAACCCACTCCAGTGTTCTTGCCTGGAGAATCCCAGGGACGGGGGAGCCTGGTGGGCTGCCGTCTATGGGGTCGCACAAAGTGGGACACGACTGAAGCGACTTAGCAGCAGCACCAGCAAAGCGACTTAGCAGTAGCAGCATCAATGCATATAAAAGGGCGCTATTTGTGAATTAGAAGCCTGAAAACAGTATTATGAGAGTAGAAATTGGGCTGATAAAATTCATGGCGATAGATGTTAGGGTTTCCAAGGTTATAAACTCAAATTCTCTACTTAGAGATTTTCTCATAGTTTCTAACCAGAGATATCTTTCTTCTCTTGAAATTTCTATCTAACTTAATGTCCATAATACATATTTTGTACTTAATCATGTACTTTGTTACATATAGGGCATTTTATCTCACAAAATTCATTGAAAGCACTCCTAAGAACAAGAGTCATTCTATATACTTTTTTTACTTCTAGTCTCAATCACCACAAATATTTAACATGAATTTCTGAGTTATTTGTGAAGGATGAATTAAAAACTGAATGGATATGGTAGTATAAATAAACTATTCAAGTATTTTTATGAAATGGTATTAAGAAATACATTTTGATAAACTTTGATTTTAATAGTAACAATTTACCTACAATATCTTGTCTTCTATCACATGTGAATCTTTGTTAAAGTAATATGATAATTGATGAATTTATTAATTTATAGTTTTCCACATTCATTACAATTGCTATAAACATTCATTTTTTATATTGTCACACTCATAAATATTGGTGTTTCATTTTATATTATATATGTATGCACACATGTATATATATATGTGTATCTGCATATATATATATATACCTATACGCATGCATGTATGTATATATTTCTTAAAATTCTAACAGCTACTGCCAGTTTTCTTAATATGATACACTAAAGAGAAAAAAATTTTTTTTTCAATAGGACTTTTCCCTAATACTATGGAAAATGATTGGTTTGGGGAACCTGAGAGACTTCTAGTGTGAGTGTATTGCTCAATTTTGCAGTAGAACTGAGAATATGACAAATGTCATGGGCATAGAGCAGCAGACCCATTTCTCATTCATGAGACTATAGATTGGCTGGGTAGCCTGCTTCATGTTTCAGGCCTGCTTTACCCTTCTCTCATTTTGATCCAGTGACTGTCTTCCTAAGACAGGCTGGAGAAGTATAAGAGCCCAACACAAATTTCTTGTCTTGTTTAAATTCTCTGTTTGTACTACATAAACTAAGATTCCAATGGCAAAAATAAGTTTCATGGCCAAAGTGAGTATCAGTGGAACAGGGACATATATTCATGGAAACTACAAAAAATAGTCTCAAGATAAAATGCTTATGCATAAATGAAAGCAAGAGGGACAGAAGAGTAAAGGAGAGTTATTATTAATATATCCACTGTGGAGAAGACTCTTGTGAGTCCCTTGGACATCAAGGAAATCAAACCAGTCGATCCTAAAGGAAATCAATCCTGAATATGCATTGGAGTGACTGATGCTAAAGCTGAAGCTTCAATATTTTGGCCATCTGAGGCAAAGAGCCAATTCATTGGAAAAGACCCTGATGCTTGGAAAGATTGAGGGCAAGAGGAGAAAGGGGTGACAGAAAAGATGATTGGGTGGCATCAATGACTCAATGGATATGAGTTTGAGCAAACTCTGGCAGATAGTGAAAGACAGGGAAGCCTTCTTGCTGTAGTACATGGAGTCCCAGAGTTGGACATGACTGAGTGACTGAAAAAAAACTGCAATAAACTGCATACACTCTTTTTGCCCCTGTGATTTAAAAATAAAGCTACAATCAACCCCCTCTCATCCCCTGATCTATTTTTAAACCACAAATTTCACCAGTCCAAAAAAAAAAAAAAAAAAAAAGAAAAAGTCATCTCTATTGACTCAGTTGAGGAAATTGGTTTGCATTCTATCAAATGTTGAACATCATTAATCTACTCAGCTTCATGTTTAATCCTTAACCCCAAGTTGTTAGCAACTTGCTTGGTTACTGACACTTTCTAATTTCCTAGTTTTCCAGGCTTATTACTGATTCCCAGTTTGTAGACACCATCACCACCTTCCACTGTGTTACTGTATGTAGTGTAAACACTGGCCATATTCCCTCCTGGAGTTCTAAAACGCTGAACTGCTCCTCTCTGATCCTTCATAACCCTGCCAGAGTGATTATTCAATAAAGCAAATGCAAGCATTCCATATCTGCATACAATTCAGAACATTGTATACAATATGCAAAGCTCTTCCTTGTCTTGCTTTTTTCTCCAACTTCATTTCTCACACCTACTAATGCATATTATCATTCATAATTGGATAGACTATAAAAGTTTTATTCTATAAGATTTCTCAAACCTTCACATATATAATTTATTTTTTACCTATGTATAGAATTTCATTATACTTATTTTTTACTTAACTAAATTCTATGTATCCTTCATTACTTTCAAGTCCTAGCTCAGGTATGATTCTTTCTAGAAAGCATTTCTAACTACTGTACTCAAATCTAACTATTGCAGTATAAATTTGAAAAAATTTCCTATTTCCTTCATTTGTTTGAAATCCTGCTGACCAACACTGTGTTTTCTAACTTGATTCCTGGAATATGATACACAGTAAATGTTAATAGGATAAATTAACTGTTAAGTTTTAAAATTCTTTGATCCCCTATTTTTAGACATACCTAAATTTTCCTAAAAGTAATTATTCAGATCAGATCAGTCACTCAGTCATGTCCAACTCTTTGCGATCCCATGAATCATAGCACGCTAGGCCTCCCTATCCATCACCAACTCCCAGGGTTCACTCAGACTCATGTCCATTGAGTCAGTGATGCCATCCAGCCATCTCATCCCCTGTCATCCCCTTCTCCTCTTACCCCCAATCCCTCCCAGCATCAGAGTCTTTTCCAATGAGTCAACTCTTCACATGAGGTGGCCAAAGTACTGGAGTTTCAGCTTTAGCATCATTCCTTCCAAAGAACACCCAGGGCTGATCTCCTTTAGAGTGGACTGGTTGGATCTCCTTGCAGTCCAAGGGACTCTCAACAGTCTTCTTCAACACCACAGTTCAAAAGCATCAATTCTTTGGTGCTCAGCCTTCTTCACAGTCCAACTCTCACATCCATACATGACTACAGGAAAAACCATAGCCTTGACTAGACGGATCTTTGTTGGCAAAGTAATGTCTCTGCTTTTTAATATGCTATCTAGGTTGGTCATAACTTTCCTTCCAGGGAGTAAGCGTCTTTTAATTTCATGGCTGCAGTCACCATCTGCAGTGATTTTGGAGCCCAGAAAAATAAAGTCTGACACTGTTTCCACTGTTTCCCCATCTATTTCCCATGAAGTGATGGGACCGGATGCCATGATCTTTGTTTTCTGAATGTTGAGCTTTAAGCCAACTTTTTCACTCTCCACTTTCACTTTCATCAAGAGGCTTTTGAGTTCCTCTTCACTTTCTGCCATAAGGGTAGTGTCATCTGCATATCTGAGGTTAATGATATTTCTCCCGGCAATCTTGATTCCAGCTTGTGTTTCTTCCAGTCCAGTGTTTCTCATGATGTACTCTGCATATAAGTTACATAAACAGGGTGACAATATACAGCCTTGACGAACTCCTTTTCCTATTTGGAACCAGTCTGTTGTTCCATGTCCAGTTCTAACTGTTGCTTCCTGACCTGCATACAGATTTCTCAAGAGGCAGGTCAGGTGGTCTGGTATTCCCATCTCTTTCAGAATTTTTCACAGTTGATTGTAATCCACACAGTCAAAGGCTTTGGCATAGTCAATAAAGCAGAAATAGATGTTTTTCTGGAACTCTCTTGCTTTTTCCATGATCCAGCGGATGTTGGCAATTTGATCTCTGGTTCCTCTGCCTTTTCTAAAACCAGCTTGAACATCAGGAAGTTCACGGTTCACATATTGCTGAAGCCTGGCTTGGAGACTTTTGAGCATTACTTTACTAGCGTGTGAGATGAGTGCAATTGTGCAGTAGTTTGAGCATTCTTTGGCATTGCCTTTCTTTGGGATTGGAATGAAAACTGACCTTTTCCAGTCCTGTGGCCACTGCTGAGTTTTCCAAATTTGCTGGCATATTGAGTGCAGCACTTTCATAGCATCGTCTTTAAGGATTTGAAATAGCTCAACTGGAATTCCATCACCTCCACTAGCTTTGTTTGTAGTGATGCTTTCTAAGGCCCACTTGACTTCACATTCCAGGATGTCTGGCTCTAGGTCAGTGATCACACAATCGTAATTATCTGGATCGTGAAGATTATTTTTGTACAGTTCTTCTGTGTATTCTTGCCACCTCTTCTTAATATCTTCTGCTTCTGTTAGGTCCATACCATTTCTGTCCTTTATCGAGCCCATCTCTGCATGAAATGTTCCTTTGGTATCTCTGATTTTCTTGAAGAGATTAATGGGGTATCATAAAAGTTGAAGTCTATACTGGTCCATACTGAGAAATTACTATTTTCTGGAAGTTAGGCAGAAATTATTTACTCAAAATGAAAACAAGCAATATAAATATAGATCTGTTTCTTTTTGATTTCTAGAAATAAATAGGCTTGCTAAATAAGTCAAATTCATTTTTTTAAGTTTCAGATACCCTACTTGATCTACAGAAAGTGCAGTATAGAAATAATGAGTAAATAGATTCATTTTGATATTAGGCAAAACTAATACAGTTATGTAAAGTTTAAAAATAAAATAAAATTTAAAAAAGAACAATAAAACCACTCAACCCTGAAAAAAAAAAAAAAAAGATCTTTATGCACAGTGTTCAGAACAGATTTGAAGGACACCTAATAAGCCTATACACCTAAAACAGAGTCAACAGTAAAATCACATAATTAGTAAAAATCCTAGGAATTATATGAAAATCCTTTCTATTTGAGGACAACATTGAACACTAACTATATTCTTCTCCATATTATCTCATATATGTACAGATACACAATATAAAATAAATTCCTGAAGTCTCTTTTGTAATTAGCATTGTGGAATTAGTAAAATAAACTGTCTGACTGTGTTTCAGGAAATTACATACAGTATTTTTATCTTTTAAATAATATTGAACATTTTAAAATTTAAGATAATTTACATTTTTTGGCTTAAGTTTGGCCATGGATAGTATTTTCTTTGTCAGTGTAACCTAGCCTAAATGTTTTAATTTATTCCAAACTTGCGAGGATATACTGTGGAGCCACTTTTCAATAGAAAATTAGACATTCTTCTGTCCAAGATTTAGGAACCAGTATTCCAATAAAAGATGAAGTCCTGATCCTAATGAAATAACGTCGAGAGAAGAAAGAATGATTAATATTTAATCAGGATCTTTGCTTTAGGAGCCTGGATATACACAGGCTGGGTTGGGAGTCTAGGACCCGGCACGATGTTGAACCAGCTTCCCCAAACCCAATAATGCCCTTTTTCCAGGTGCCTTGGCAAGAGGAAAGCCCGGCTGGCTCATAATCTTGAAAGAGTAACTAAAGAGCCATAATCTAGAAAGATACATTACATTGCATCTGCCACAAACTAGTCCAATCTCAGGGGAAACGACTGCTTAAAATAACCCTGTAGTCCCAAGTAAGCAAATGGGAGGCTGAGGTTGACATCTGATACTGCATTTTCTTGTTATATTTATCACAGTCATAAAGGGAGTGCTCTTTCTCTTTCCTTCCTTCTCTCTCTCTGTCTGCCTAGTTTTAAAAAAAGGTGAAATTTTATTCAAACTTAAAGCAGATTATAAAGAAGTGAATACTGTCCTTAAATTTTGCATCAAGAACAAAAACCATTCTGCAATGTGCACATACACACAAAGGCATTAACTATTTCCCCTCTCTTTTTTGTGATTAACACCTGTATTTTTTTGCTTCTCCAGTTTAAACATTCTAAGGAAAATGTGGAAATATTTCTTAATACATCAAAATCATCTTAAAGGAACAGCAAAACGTTATAAGCTAGACATCTCCCAAAATCCTATATAGTGAATATATTTAAGCCAAGTAAAAATTCATATACATTGTGTATGTGTGCTCAGCCATGTCCAACATTTTGTGATCCACAATGAAGAAAATTAAATTTAAATAGTTTATCATGGAAGAAAGAAAAATAGTGGTAGAAAAGGCATAATTTTAAAATAGTTTGGGACATACAAAATACCTTTTGCAGACAAATCAGATGATCAAAAGGATAAATTAACTTTTTAGATTATTCACTTAGTGGCCTGAAAATATAAATGAAAGATTGCTGGAAAACTGAACAGTATTCACAGGCATAATGTAGATGTGAAATTTACTAAATAAGAGTATTTTAATATTTAGTAATTTACTTTTCTCCTCAGGAAGCAGTAACAGCTTACAAAGATATTGACATTTAACTCATTTCAATTCAGTTCAGTTCAGTACTCAGTCGTGTCCAGCTCTTTGCAACCCCATTAACTGCAGCACGCCAGGCCTCCCTGTCCAGCACCAACTCCCGGAGTCCACCCAAACCTATGTCCATTGAGATGGTGATGCCATCCAACCATCTCATCCTCTGTCATCCCCTTCTCCTCCTGCCCTCAATCTTTCCCAGCATCAGGGTCTTTTCAAATGAATCAGCTCTTTGCATCAGGTGGCCAAAGTGTTGGAGTCACCTTCAACATCAGTCCTTCCAATGAACACCCAGGACTGATCTCCTTTAGGATGGACTGGTTGGATCTCCTTGCAATCCAAGGGACTCTCAACAGTCTTCTCCAACACCACAGGTCAAAAGCATCAATTCTTCTGTTCTCAGCTTTCTTTATAGTCCAACTCTCACATCCATACATGACCACTGGAAAAACCATTGCCTTGACTAGATGGACCTTTGTTGGCAATGTAATGTCTCAGCTTTTTAATATGCTATCTAGGTTGGTCATAACTTTCCTTCCGAGGAGTAAATATCTTTTAATTTCATGGCTGCAATCACCATCTGCAGTGATTTTGGAGCCCAGAAAAATATAGTCAGCCACTGTTTCCACTGTTTCCCCATCTATTTGCCATGAAGTGATGGGATATGATGCCATGATCTTACTTCTCTGAATGTTGAGCTTTAAGCCAACTTTTTCACTCTCCTTTTTCGCTTTCATAAAGTCGCTCTTTAGTTCTTCACTTTCTGCCATAAGAGTGGTGTCATCTACATATCTGAGGTTATTGATATTTCTCCTGGCAATGTTGATTCCAGCTAGTGCTTCTGCCAGCCCAGCATTTCTCATGATATACTCTGCATATAAGTTAAATAAGCAGGGTTACAATATACAGCCTTGACCTACTCCTTTTCTTGGAACCAGTCTGTTGTTCCATGTCCAGTTCTAACTGTTGCTTCCTGTCCTGCATACAGATTTCTCAAGAGGCAGGTCAGGTGGTCTGGTATTCCCATCTCTTTCAGAATTTTCCACAGTTTATCGTGATCCACACAGTCAAAGGCTTTGGCATAGTCAATAAAGCAGAAATAGATGTTTTCCTGGAACTCTCTTGCTTTTTCGATGATCCAGCGGATGTTGGCAATTTGATCTCTGGTTCCTCTGCCTTTTCTAAAACCAGCTTGAACATCTGGAAGTTCACAGTTCACGTACTGCTGAAGCCTGGCTTGGAGAATTTTGAGCATTACTTTACTAGCGTGTGAGATGAGTGCAATTGTGCAGTAGTTTGAGCATTCTTTGGCATTGCCTTTCTTTGGGATTGGAATGAAAACTGACCTTTTCCAGTCCTGTGGCCACTGCTGAGTTTTCCAAATTTGCTGGCGTATTGAGTGCAGCACTTTCACAGCATCATCTTTCAGGATTTGAAATAGCTCAACTGGAATCCCATCACCTCCACTAGCTTTGTTCGTAGTGATGCTTCCTAAGGCCCACTTGAGTTCACATTCCAAGATGTCTGGTTCTACATGAGTGAATCAAGGCAAATTGGAAATGGTCAGATAGGAGATGCCAAGATTGAACATCCACCTTCTAGAAATCAGCGAACTAAGATGGACTGGAATGGGTGAATTTAACTCAGATTACCATTATATCTACTACTGTGGGAAGAAAGCACTTAGAAGAAATGGAATAGCCATCAAAATCAACAAAAGATTCTGAAATGCAGTACTTGAATGCAATCTCAAAAATGACAGAATGATCTCTGTTTGTTTCCAAGGCAAACCATTCAATATCACAATAATCCAAGTCTATGCCCCAACCAGTAATGCTGAAGAACCTGAAGTTGAACAGTTCTATGAAGACCTGCAAGACCTTCTAGAACTAACACCCAAAAAAGATGTCCTTTTCATTATAGGGGCCTGGAATGCAAAAGTAGGAAGTCAATAAACACCTGGAGTAACAGGCACATTGGAGTGCCTGTTGGAGTACAGAATGAAGCAGGGCAAAGGCTAATAGAGTTCTGCCAAGAGAACTCATTTCAATAAAAATGTAAATATTTATCTTTTATATTACTGCATCAAGTATGGTTTAAAATGTGTAGCACAGAATTTAAAGGTGTATTAAATTAATCTAAGACTTTTCAGAAAACACAATAATTTTTGCTGAAGTAATATTTTTGTTATTGTATCTGCTAAGTCGCTTCAGTCGTGTCCAACTCTGTATGACCCCAGAGACGGTGGCCCACCAGGCTTCCCCGTCCCTGGCATTCTTCAGGCAAGAACACTGGAATGGGTTGCCATTTCCTTCTCCAATGCATGAAAGTGAAAAGTGAAAGTGAGGTCACTCAGTCGTGTCCGACTCTTAGCGACCCCATGGACTGCAGCCTACCAGGCTCCTCTGTCCATGGATTTTCCAGGCAAGAGTACTGGAGTGGGTAGAAGTGTTAAAATCTCGGGAACTCACTGATGGTCTAATGGTTAGCACTTGGCACCTTCTCTGCCAGGGTTTGGGTTTTGTTCCTGGTGAGAGAAATAAGATCCTCAAACCAAGCTATGAGGCAAAAAAAAAAAAAGTAAAATCTCTAAAGTTCAGCAAAAGTTTTATACACCATTATTTAGCATACACACTATTTCAAGTTCTAATGAGGTGGACGAAACTGGAGCCTATTATACAGAGTGAAGTAAGCCAGAAAGAAAAACACCAATACAGTATTCTAATGCATATATATGGAATTTAGAAAGATGGTAACAATAACCCTGTATACGAGACAGCTAAACAGACACTGATGTATAGAACAGTCTTGTGGACTCTGTTGGAGAGGGAGAGGGTGGGATGATTTGGGAGAATGGCATTGAAACATGTATAATATCATATATGAAACGAGTCGCCAGTCCAGTTTTGATGCACGATACTGGATGCTTGGGGCTGGTGCACTGGGACGACCCAGAGGGATGGTATGGGGAGGGAGGAGGGCAGAGGGTTCAGGATGGGGAACACATGTATACCTGTGGCAGATTCATTCTGATATATGGCAAAACCAATACAATATTGTAAAGTTAAAAAATAAAATAAAATTAAATTAAATTAAATAAAAAAAGAAAAACATAAAAAACATGATTGACATTTTTTAATTTTTCTGCATTAAATTCCTTAGAAAAATGTCCACAAAATATTGTAACATCAGAAATGTGTACTTCTGTTATAATAATGAACTCAACAAATTAAGAACAGAGCAATGATGAAAAGTAATTCTTTATGAAAGTCAGTGGGCAAAGTAAAAGTGCTCAGGAAATCTTAAAAGACAGTATTACTTTCTCCTTCACATGAATTTTAAAGTACAATATAAATTGTTCATGTCAAAGTATACAGAAATCACATTTTGAAAAACTTCATTATAAGATCATTGATTTTCTTTGTCATAAAGGAATTGATTAATGAAAAACACTTCCGGATTTCTTCTTACTATCTTGAGACTTTCCATTTCAATATATTTAATAAATGCTGAACACAGAGGCTAACACTGAAGTTAAATCACTAAACCTTTTAAAATCTAATCACTAAGAAGCCTTAAAGATTTGCCCCAAATAGTTTCTTGTGCTATAGATTTTACTAAATGCACTGGTAATTCGAAACCTAAGTGTCAATTTTAAAGACAGTCTGATTTTTTTTGCATTTTGATTAATGACTTATATTATCTCATACTATTAAGTCAAATGCTTATGCTTTAATTTCTTAACATAGTTAGTTATATATTTTAAATAAATTAACCAAAATTTTTACTTATGATAAACCCCTGGACATTGACTGTAATCTGGTTATAATTCTGCAAGCATTACCTATTGTTTATATTTATCATAGAGCAAACATAATTTAAATACACTGGAATTCCATTTCTCACATAGCAGATCAGCAAAAATCCTAAATTTGGCAATATAGACTAAAGAACCCTGACTAATACAATTTTGAGACAAGATTGTGAATAATTCACTATAATTCGACCATAATGTTTCTAACATTTTCAAAAACTGTGATAGTTGAAGGGTCTAGAGTTTGTAACTATGTTCCAGTTATCTCCTGCTGGTGGAGCACTGGTGATTACACTAAACTGACTTTAGATTCAAGACATGAAATTCCAAGTATCTAACTAAATTTTTTTTTTTCCAGGATGATTTCTGCCCAGCCTATTCCCTGGTTTGAGGGGATGGAGGACCAATGTATCATGAACACTGTGCTTCATAAAAATTTGTGGAAAAAATGGCTACTGTTTAAAAAATTATGTAGGATTTAGTTTAAAAACCATATTAATGTCAAAAGACACATTTTCAAATGTAGTAGAATGTAAGTATTTCTAGTATTCTAAGGTGTAAATATATCAATATATTTTTGCCAGCAAATGATTCAGCAAGTATATAAAATTTGCTTACAGCTACATTTTATTCAAGGCTACAATACAAAATAATTTAATAAGCATTCTTGGTAAATTTGGCCAAAATTAAGCATCAGAGAATCTGGGTGTTGAAAACAGATACCAAGAAGAAATAGAAGGGCAGTAGGTTTAATGGTGAACTTACCTATAAAAAGATAAAAATGAGAGCAGGAGTACGCTGGGAAAGCCTTCATAAATCATCCAAGTCTGTCAGTGTTTGCACCGAAAGGGGAAAGGAGGACAAATTGGGAAGCTAAGCAGATGAGCATCAGACTTCAACACAGCTCTGAGGAAGTCTCAGCCAGACCAACTGGGATGCAGATGCAGTTTGCCCATGGAAGACTCACAAATTGAGCACAAATGTCAGTCACAGACTGAGGGCACCTTGGAAAGCTTGGCCTCTGATCAAATGTATTGGGAAATCCTGAAGACATAGCAGTTGGGTAGCTGTTGGATATGTGTAGTCTTCAGAGTTTATTGGCAATTTCTTGTAGAGAACTGAATTGCATTCTACTATGGCTGTGAAACGTTTACTCATTAGTATGTAGAAACATAAAGCATCTGGTAGAGATGTGTAATGAGTGCCATGTCTCACCTTAACGGCAGCTGAGTTGGTTAAAAAATGCATAACTATTTGATTTTTTCGCATTCCTATTATACAAAGCAAGGGTTCTCAAGTTTTTTGTTTAGTTGTTTCTTTGTTTTTAATTTTATAGACCTCCATTGAGAGGCAATTGATTCCATGAACAACCACAGATGTATTTATTTTTACAATATTAATCACATGTCAACTATCTTAGTTTTAACAGTTCAAAAAATGCCTTTTGTGAGGAAACAACTGACTGAGTATGGTCTGTTTTATATTAAATATCTTAAATGTATTATCAACTCCTTCAGTATACTAAAATATGAAAAATTATGTGTATTAACATAACTTTGCATTATGCATAACTAGCATTAACGTAACTTTGCTAATCATTTTGTGAATCTTTGTCTTGATAATTATCTTGCTTACATAGATATGATCATTATTGTACCTAATGAAACATTATATTTTTTTTAGCTTAAGGAAAAATATCTAAATTACAGCTAGTATTATAGTCATCATGTGATAACTGTAGGTTTTCCAAATGCTTAGTAGTAAGCCAATGAATATTTCAGTGTATTTTCAAGCATTAAGTTTTATGATAATTTTGTTTACTTTTTAAAAATATGTCTCTAAATATAGAATAATGAAACCATTTCATTTTGCCTGCTTGAACGCTTAAGGGTGCATTTCTGGCATAATCTAGATGATCAAGTTAGCTCAGAATACTCAGTATTTGCTTAATGCTGAACTAGCTTTTCTTTAAATTTCAGTTTGCATTCTGTAATTCTATAGATCAAAAAAGTATATGTTCTTAGAATGTAAAATATTAAAATCATCTTTTTTTTTTGATACCTAAATGTTTTTTTTTTAGTTGCTATTATTCATAGTTAAATAGCAAATTGAATAGTTGCTTTACAGTGTTGTATTAGTTTCTACTGTATAACAAATTGAATCAGCTAAATGTTTACATATGTATGGGCTTCCCAGGTGGCACTTGTGGTAAAGAACCTGCCTACCAATACAGGAGATGTATGAGATGCGGTTTGATCCCTAGGTTGGGAAGATTCTCTGGAGGGGCACGTGGTGACCCACTCCAGTATTCTTACCTGGAGAAGCCCCATGGACAGAGAAACCTAGTAGGCTACAGTCCATAGGGTTGCAGAGTCAGACATGACTGAAATGACTTAGCGCGCGTGCACACACACACACACACACACTCCCTCTCGGGCCTCCCTCCTACCCCCCATCCCACCCATCTAGGTCATCACAGAGCACCAAGATGAGCTTCCTATGCTTTATAGCTGGTTCCAGCTAGCTATGTATTTTATACATGGTGGTATATATATATTGATCCTAATCTCCCAAGTTGTCCTTTTCTCCCTTCCCCCAGCCCCTGTTCACATATCTGTTCTCTAAGTCTGCATCTTTATTCCTACCCTGGAAATAGGTCCATCTGTACCATTTTTCTAAAGTCTACATATATACATTAAATTACCCTTTGAAGAATAAATTGGACTTTGCTTATATCATATCAGTTACTGTACTTTTGATACTTCCTAATATCCACTTTGGTCTATTAATGTTTAAAATCTAATTAATAGCATTTTGTTTTTTTTTGTAATTATGAAGAAATAGTAATTTTATCTGTTATGTGTGACTCATAATTAAAATACTACCTCAACAGGAATGAGCCATAGATTTATCCAAGTCCCATCCTACTTGAACTTTCATGTTAATGTCAATAAAAACCAATGCAATACTGTAAAGCAATTATCCTTCAATTAAAAATAAACAAATAAATTAAATGTTACCTCAATCCAGTAGAAACTTGATATGGAGCACTTAGTATTATAGGTGATATAAATGAATTACATAGGTATGTAATTAGTGTATATTATAATTACAATATAAAATTTGATTATAATTATTACTGGTATAATATATATATGTATGCATTTATTCCCTATATATGGATCTATGAGATATACATGGATCCATATCTAAGACATATCATCTCCTCACGTAGTTATAATCTTTTTTGTTTGGTCAGAGAACCAGAAATCGAACCTCATAGGAAATGTCCAGTATACAATACGGTACTATTGACTGCAGCCTTCATGTTGTACATTGGATCTCTAGACTCACTCGTCCTGTATAACTATGGTTTCACACCCTTTGACCATGCCCCCATTTGCTCACCTCCTAACTGCTGGAGAAGGCAATGGCAACCCACTCCAGTACTCTTGCCTGGGAAATCCCATGGACGGAGGAGCCTGGTAAGCTACAGTCCATGGGGTCGTGAAGAGTTGGACTCAACTGAGCAACTTCACTTTCACTTTCATGCACTGGAGAAGAAAATGGAAACCCACTCCAGTATTGTTGCCTGGAGAATCCCAGGAACGGGAGCCTGGTGGGCTGTCATCTATGGTGTCTCACAGAGTCAGACATGACTGACGTGACTTAGCAGCAGCAGCAACCACTGGTAACCACCATTCTATACTCTACTTCTACTTAACTTTTTAAGATTCCACATATATGGCTTATTTCACTTCACCTAATATCTTCCAGGTTGTTTAAACAAACAACCTAAATTCTGAATATAGTATGATTATTATATAGATTGACTTCAAAGCTTAGTAGGACATTATTGGACACATAACATTAACTCTTCTGATGGGACCACCTTTGATTTGTGTGTGTGTGTGTGTGTGTATAAATTATTTTTTTTAGGATAATGGTTCCCAAATCAAAACAGACATTGTCAAATTAAGTAGGCAAGGCTTAACCAGACATTTTATCCACTTCTTCCCTAAAATAAGTTATTGTAATGCAAGAAAGAAGAAATGTTTTTCATTTTTAAAGATATGAATGTTACTTGGAAAGAATATTATTATTCCTTAGGAAGTGACCTTATTAAAAAAAAATCCCACTTTCCTTTCAGACTTAAGTACTCCATGTTGTCACTTTTTTATGTGGGGATGAAGAAATGGGGGAGGTATTGTCTTTAGCAGTGCACATGTGGTCTTAGTCAGAATGCAAATCATGTCAACCATTGTCTCATATGTTGATGATGTAAAACTGAGAGTTCTGAGTTTAGTAACAAATCTGTCCATGAAGGAAAAAACAAAATGTGGGCACTATTATTAAGCACTCACTCTGGCATAGTCCAAGCTTTGTTTTTATTTTATTGATAGATTTGAAAACATCACAGGCTGCAAAAACAATAGGACTAACATTTTCATCATGCATAATATATTAGCCACATTGTTTAAAACAACAAAAAGTACTGCTTGGAGGCCAATTATGGAGATCACAGTCCATACAAACTAACTAATTGCAGCATACTCTTTAGACCTCACTATTTCCAGAAATAATAAATATGCTAAGAGCAAATAGAAAATGTAAATGATCAAAAGAAAAATATAAAAATAATACCCCCAAATCCTCATCAGACATCTAAAATTTTCTCCTGGAAACGTGCAGTTTGTGTATAATTGTATATCCAAAACTGAATAACCAAAAGAGATTGGAAATGTATTCTTTTGTTTTAAAGTTCAGTTCAGTTCAGTCGCTTAGTCGTGTCCCACTCTTTGCGACCCCATGAACTGCAGTATGCCAGGCCTCTCTGTCCATCACCAACTCCCGGAGTCCACCCAAACCCTTGTCCATAGAGTCGGTGATGCCATCCAACCATCTCATCCTCTGAGGTCCCCTTCTCCTCCTGCCCTCAATCTTTCCCAGCATCAGAGTCTTTTCAAATGAGTCAGCTCTTCGCATCAGGTGGCCAAAGTATTGGAGTTTCAGCTTCAACATAAATCCTTCAATGAACACCCAGGACTGATCTCCTTTAGGATGGATTGGTTGGATCTCCTTGCAGTCCAAGGGACTCTCAAGAGTCTTCTCCAACACCACAGTTCAAAAGCATCAGTTCTTCAGCACTCAGCTTTCTTCACAGTCCAACTCTAACAACCATACATGACCACTGGAAAAACCATAGCCTTGACTAGACGGACCTTTGTTGACAAAGTAATGTCTCTGCTTTTCAATATGCTGTCTAGGTTGGTCATAACTTTCCTTCCAAGGAGTAAGCATCTTTTAATTTCATGGCTGCAATCACCATTTTCAGTGATTTTGGAGCCCAGAAAAATAAAGTCTGCCACTGTTTCCATTGTTTCCCCATCTATTTGCCATGACGTGATGGGACCGGATGCCATGATCTTAGTTTTCTGAATGTTGAGCTTTAAGCCAACTTTTTCACTCTCCTTTTTCAATTTCATCAAGAGGCTCTTTAGTTCTTCTTCACTTTCTGCCATAAGGGTGGTGTCATCTGCATATCTGAGGTTATTGATATTTCTCCCAGCAATCTTGATTCCAGCTTGTGCTTCCTCCAGTTTTAAAGTAGCCAATGCCAAAAATCATTTTTTTTTTTTTGCTGCCTTGTTTTGACCCATTAAATTCTTCATTTTTATTGCTAAGCATTTTACTGACTGCTTTTATGTTCATCTTTGGAGTATTTCAAACATATGGGGTTAGATTGTGTGCTCGTTACTGTTTAAAAACAGCATTATCTGTTAATATTCTTGAAGTATTCATTTCTATCTTTGGAAAATGATTTTTATCCAATAAATTTTTCATATTTGAAAGCAAATATTAAATAGGCTGATCATTTCAGAATCATTGCTTCACTGCATATTAACCAAATTGCTTTTGTGTGTTGTTGTTTTTGCTAAGTCATGTCTGACTCTTTGCGACTCCATGAAGGTTAGCATGCCAGGCATTCCTGCCCTTCACTATATCCCCAAATTTTCTCAAACTCATGTCCATTGAGTGGTGATGCCATCCAACAATCTCCATCCCTGTCTCCCCCTTCTCCTGCAGCCCTCATTCTTTCCCAGCATCAGGGTCTTTTCCAATGAGTCAGTTGTTCCCATCAGGTGGCCAAAGTATTGGAGCTTTAGCTTCAGTATCAGTTCTTCCAATAAATATTCAAGGTTCATTTTCTTTAGGATTGACTGATTTGATCTCTTTGGTGTCCCAAGGGGCTCTTAAGAGAGTCTTCTCCAGTACCACAGTTTGAAAGCATCAGTTTCTCAGTGCTCAGCCTTCTTTATGGTCCAACTCAAATCTGTACATGACTACAGGAAAAACTATAGCTTTAACTATACAGACCGTTATCAGTAAAGTGATGTCTGTGTTTTTTAATACACTGTCTAGGTTTGTCAAAGCTCTTCTTCCAAGGAGCAAGTGTCTTTTAATTTCATGGCTGCACTTTTAATTTCATGCCTGCAGTCACCATCTGCAGTGATTTTGAAGATCATGAAAATAAATCTGCCTCTTTTTCCACTTTTCCCCCATCTATTTGCCATGAAGCGATGGAACCAGATTCCAAGATCTTAGTTTTTTGAACGTTGGGTTTTAAGCCAGCTTTTCTCTCTCCTCTTTCACCCTCATTACTGAATTTTTATCAGCTAGTGAGGACTTTCTGAGGCTCCCTTTATCAGCCTTGTGGGCTTACCCACAAAGTAAGATATTTCTTATATCTGAAATCTCCACCAGGCCACTGTCTTCACTCCTATCCTCATCTTCAGAAAACACTCCATTTTCCCCTTTCTCATGTAAACTCCTGTTTATTTTGTGAGACTCATTGTTAATATCTGGTTACTGAAAATTTTTCATTCTTTTTGGTCTAGTCAACTGCTATTTCTTCACATAATCACTGAGATATGTACACTCTTCAATTTTATCATCATCACACTGTATGTGTATTTGATCTGCTCTTCATAGGAACATGAAAATATCCTAAGTGCAGGAATCATATTATTATTCTGAAGTCTCAGGGCTTAGTACAATTCAGTCCTTGAATACAAGAAACTGAATAATAGAGCATATCAATAAATAGAACTTTTACATAGCTTCAAAGTGGTTGTCTCATAAATAATATCAATAAGAGTTTCCAAGATTAGCCATAGAGATGCCATTTCCCACCAGCATCATTGTAGGAACAGTATCTCATTGTAGATGAAACCTTTTACTTCTAACCACACTTGATGGTCAATAACCATTGACAATGAAAGTGCCCCTTGTCATCTGGGGGTATCAGTCTGAGCACAGTGGTTAATTATAATGTCACTGAGTAATCAGAAGTATGTCCTTGATCTTGGGCAAGAGCTCTTCTCATTATTCTTGGAGCCATGTTGAAAAAGAGAGTAGAATATAATTACCCTCTCACATCCAGGATTAAACTATCTCTATGACATAGTTCAGATACTCCACAAGTTTACACCATTATAAAAGCCTCCACTCGATCACCCTGATACCATCCCTCTATTGCATCTTGTTTTTATGTATAATGAAACAAGTGGTATTGGATCACTGGTATTCAGAGAAATAGCGTGATGTTTCTAAGAATGCTTCATCCAATATTTTTACTGTTGGAGTGATAGGTTAACTAAGGAATATTAAATTCAGACAGAGTTTTAGAGATAATTGTAAAATAGTCAAATCCCTTCATACTCATTTTGGAAACAGAGGTGAAATAGACTATTCCATTTGGTTTCTATGCCATAAAGTTGCCACAGCAATGTTGGACTGATAAAAATACATTTCTCTAAAAAAGTGTGTTTTATGCTGAGATGGGAGTCACTATGACAAGTGTCATTTATTTTCTAATTATCATTTATTTACATATAACATATATCTTTAAAACAGAATTTTTAATTTATAAAACAAAACTGAAACACTGTCATCTAAAATACATTTTAATAAATGTATACTAGTAAATAATAATGGCTAACACATTGTTGCATGCTTGTATGGGTCAGGAATATATGTTTTAGATAGAGTCTCACAATTAAAGTAACAAGGATACAATGAACTGGGTTTTACTTTAATTTCCACTGTGTTTAAGGCCATTATATCACTTTTCATTTCTACAAGTATAATTATAACATTACCCTCACTCCATTCTTCCCTTTGTAGAATAATACAAATAATATGACTTATTAAATATTTTCTAAAGTGACTGGTACAAATACTAAAATCAATTTCTTTGGAGAACTGAAAATAATTTCATGCACCTCACACTATACTAGTCTTTCCATCATATCAGAGCTAAGTTGTAAAAGGAACATCATGGGGAAAGCAGGATTTTGGGTGTGGTCAGAACAGAATTGGAGCTGTTTGCAAAGGAAAAATCCCAAAGAGTATTTGGGATTATTTGGGGTGCTTGATACCATTAGTATTAGTAATATTATCATTTAAAGTATATTAATAGTAGTTATATTAACAGCAAGTAATTTTTGAAGTTGTTCAAGTAAATTCAGTTTTTACAGAGGAATTAAAATCAAAAGAATATGAAGTCAAGAGTGAGTCATCTCTTCTTACTACGTGGACATTTTGGCATATCTGGAATGGCTATTGGGAGAGTATTGATGCCAATGGCAATACTTTGATACATATTCTCACTTTTTTACAGTGGATACACAGCCTTTAATCAGATAATAAACTAGCTTTCTTCTGTCACCCTGCCAGCCATTCTCTGCCTCAGTTTTGTTCTTCTTTACAGAATTTAGAATTCTCTGTAAATATTTCATTGTAACATTTTGTTTGTTGTTGATGCCTCCTCAAATATATGTAAGGTACAAAGGCATTAGAATTATTCTGCTCTTGTTTACTACTCTATCCTTGGTGCATGGCCTGACATGTACTTGGTGCTTCATATTGAGATGTTACAAACATGTTCAGTGTCACAAAGCTGTTCGTGGCCACCAGGATTTTAATAGCAGACCTTCACCTAGGGTTACTGGATCATTGGTTCAGGACACTAATCTGTATCTCAGTCTATGTTGAGAGAGTTTGAGGATATGTCACATCTCAATTTAGGCCTGCTTATGTTATAACTTCTCTTATTTTGAAATCTGTATATTTCATTTTCTTCTCTCCCTCTTTCCACTTCATATTTCACAAAGCTCTTCAAAGAATTCAAGACAGCTATGTCTGCATTTTCCATTTCTGGCAGGGCTTTACTCTGATGTGTCTATCACATGCTTCTAACAAGTACTCTATTTTCTATTCATGAAATTGGGTGACAATGTATTTACTTGAGTCTAGACAGGGTTGTAACTCGGTTTTGAGTTATTATTGGTTTCCCAAAGAGTTTCTTTAAGGGTAGTTTGATTTGAATGCAGAGCAAGCAGCAGATATTAAGCAATTTTCAGTCTTAGTACATAATATAAATATGTAATCCTTGGTCACTGAATTATTTGAACTTATGTTTATGAAGAAAATATAATACACTTAAAGACATAATTTCTGTGTTAGGCCATGTTTATGTGATCTCTGAAACTTCCCACTTCAAAGATTCAAAGGGTCCTTTGTGAGTAGAGGCAGGCAGATCATTTCATTATCAGGCAATTACATCAACACATCAGGATGCCTTCTGAATGCAGACTGTTGATGTCCTTCTGTCTACTTTCCAGCTGGCATTTTTGGACACTCCACTGAATTTTTCAGTTTTTCATCACTTCAACAATACAGTCTATTTACCATCTCACATTTTTGAAATCTTTCCTGTATTACAGGCTCAAATGGCATAGATACAAATTCTCTCAATTTTGTACTCCAATAATACTGTTGGCTTTTCATTGAAGACAATTAAGCATGTCATATTATCATTGTAATGTCATTGTACCAGTGTACTTTCCCTTAAAAAGGCATTTTTTCTCTTAGGTAAAGAAAATGGATTATTGTTAATATTTAGTTTGATACACAGGCAAGGCTGCACACAGAGGCTATTTCCTCTTTTACTATAGCTATATTATCAATGAAATAAATAAGGTTATTATTTTTTAGATATTATAATAAAAAGATATTTGTTTCAGCTATATTTAATACTTTATTACAAAATAAAAGGCATTGGAAAGACAAAAAAAATGGTGTTCTAAGCTTCTACTTTGGATGATAATATGATTCCCTATTTTTGTTTTATCTTGTCATGTTTGCATTTTGTTTATCTTGTTTGGAAGAGGAAAGAATTTTTTCTAGAAGTCAGAGGTCAACACATATTATAATGTATTGTATCTCATTGAAATCAAAAAGTTATATGTCACCTATACATGGAATACGAGAAGGCAATGGCACTCCACTCCAGTACTCTTGCCTGGAAAATCCCATGGATGGAGGAGCTGCAGTCCATGGGGTCACTAAGAGTCGGACACCACTAAGCGACTTCACTTTCACTTTTCTCTTTCATGCACTGGAGAAGGAAATGGCAACCCACTCCAGTGTTCTTGCCTGGAGAATTCCAGGGGGAGCCTGGTGGGCTGCTGTCTCTGGGGTCGCACAGCGTAAGACACGACTGAAGTGATTTAGCAGCAGCAGCAGCAGCATACATGTAATAGCAAAGAGGTGTCAAATAAAGGTCAATAAGTAGTCTGAATTTAGTGTAGACTACAATTAATTGACTTTTTGAATGCCACTCCTAAAATAATTTTATTAAGATGGAAATTATATTTTGAATGGAATTACCAGATATTTTTTAAAGTGCCAATAATTAGAAAGTATCATATAAAGTGTTTAACTAATATATTTTTTCATGTAATATAGAAGAGCTATCCTTGTCCTTTCAAGATGACATTACTGTCATCTTGAAAACAAAACTGAAAAAAGCTATTCAGTGGTAAAATCTGGAGCACCTTTTATCATTTTATAAGGGTAATTCTCCTAAAGGATAAACTCAAATGGGTACATTGTTCCTAAATATTGAACTGAGTGAAAGAAATAACTGAATGTTAATCTTAGTACTGCTGCTGCTGCTGCTAAGTCACTTCAGTCGTGTCCGACTCTGTGTGACCCCAGAGATGGCAGCCCACCAGGATCTTCCGTCCCTGGGATTCTCCAGGCAAGAACACTGGAGTGGGTTGCCATTTCCTTCTCCAATGCATGAGAATGAAAAGTGAAAGTGAAGTCTTTCAGTCGTGTCTGACTCTTTGTGATACCGTGGACTGCAGCCCACCAGGCTCCTCCATACATGGGATTTTCCAGGCAAAAGTACTGGAGTGGGGTACCATTGCCTTCTCTGCAAATCTTAGTACTAGGGTTTATTAAAAGCCCATTGTTTATTGATTATCAGTATTTAACATCATTTTCTGGAAAATTAAATAAGACTTATTGGACAATCTAGTCATTAAAACATGGTTGTTTCTCATTCTTGTTCCATAGCCACAGCTTTACCACAACCATGCTGAGTGTTCTTCTATTTACTTGATTATCCATTTATTTGTTTTATAATTCATTTAGTATTTCTGGTAAAAATCACCCACATCTTTCTCAGGAATTCACTAGAAAGAGTAGTATAGAAGCCACACATACATCTCTTTGCTGTGTTAACATGGCTATCATTTTCCTGTGGTTAAAGACTATTGTGTCATGGTCATAACACATAGTTACTATTCAACATATAATTGTACATTTATATTTATATGAAATTAGCTATGTTTGGATTACATCTAGATGTGGTGGTTAATTGCTAATCTATGGCCATATTAAGAGGGATTCATGATAGCCATTGTCTACATAAAAGGAAAAGAAGAATGTCAGAAATGCCATTGTGATTCTCAGGAAACAGGCCCAATGGGGTATGAGTGGTCATTTCTTTGTTCTTCTGGGAGTAGGGACAGCGTGGGGTAGGGACGAGCAGTTTCTTCCCCACATGGTTCTGATTTGCTTCTATACAGTGTCATCAATAATTTAGTTACTGAAAATTTCTCCTGGATTCTGTCATGGGAATACTAGTCAGTAGTCTCAGTCTCCAGGATTACTACCTCTATCCATTCCTTTCTGTGATTCTAAAGTATTTTCAGTGAAAGAGAAGCCATCAGATATGCTAAACTGCTGATACCTACCATGAGGAGTTGCATTATTTTATAAGATATCCTCTCAGTCATCTAATTCTAAACAAGCTGTACTGCAATAAAGTGTTTATATAACATTGAACTACCCCAACATCCTATGTATATATTAATATTAACTTCCTTTTAAAATCAATATTTATAAAAATCAGTACTTAAGTCTGTAAGTCCAAGAATGGTAATAAATGTATAGATTGCATAAAAATAAAAACTATGCCCAAGGTTGGAGATGAAATTATTTTTGTTTCTAAATAGAAAAGCTCAATATAAAAATATATAATCCAAGTTTTGACTTCTAGTTTGAATAATTCAACAGTATCAGAGTGCATAATTCCTGTGGAGAATAGTGTATTAAAGTTTGATGTCTTTGAGTTAAAAATCATGCTCTCAAACCATTAAGTGCAACAATGTTCCATATATACATATTTAATATAAGAATACAATGTTTAAAGGTGATTTTTTTTTCTTTTCCAATAGAATATTTGCAACTCTTCATAGTTTCACTCTCAATTTTCCTTTTTTTGCCTATTCATTCAAATATGTCTTTAGTATATACCTTACTGCTATGATGTATTAGTTTTCGGATATATAGAAGTGAAACAAAAATATCCTGTCCACATTGAACTTACATTCCTTCATTGAACAATTTTTGAAAAGACTATTTAATGGGACTTCTAATCAGGTATGTTTTGAGTTAATAAGTCATGATTATTGAAAAAATTTATTTTACTGCTCTGAACTCATATGACATTAAATAATCCTTAGGTATTTGTATAGATTTGAATCTCAGATTTTATGTGTATCTGGTATTTAATAACAGTTTCTGAATATGAATTTCATGAATGTATAAAATGAAGAAAGTAATTAGGAATAGTACTCTAAAGTTCAGACCTACAGTAAACATTTGAATCATTATAAAATACATTCTTTGAGATTAAATCCTAGTAGTATTTACTTTGATATATCTATTTCTTGGAAGAAAGATTATTTATAAGTATATTAAGTATGATATTATTCTTTCCATTTTAGAATTTCTAGAATCTTATAGCCCTGGATTTTACACATTCTCTGACCAGTGAGCTTAATTTATCATTGATATCTAATAATGATTCAATTTCTTGATAATCTCTGCCCACTGATATTAACTCTATCCACTGTAACAACTGAATTCATAACTATGGTCAAGTGTTCAATATTGGATGATTTTTTAATATATTTTCCATTATTTTTGAACAGTGCTTTATCTATCTCCTTATAGAGGGCAAGAAAAGTCACTTGATACATTTTCTAAATAAATTTATTTTAAATATGCTAAAACCCTGGAACATATTTTATTATCTGAATGAAAATGGAATAAAATAGTTTTAAACAAGATGACATATATTATTTTATCAAAGTATAAAAATATATATGGAGTGAAAGTTTTACAAATACCTCTCATGTTATCAGAAAGGTTTAGCATGTAAAAGTTAAGGCTAAATTTGGAAATTCAGTAACATTCCTAAGAATGGCATGTAAACAAAATCTAATTAAAGGTTTGAAAGTTCTACTGATAAATACATGCCAGATTAAGACTGAGAAAAGATGTTAGAATAAGAGATCAAAACTACATCAACTTCATATGAGTTTAATAACACTTCAAGAATCCGAACGAATATAATAAAACAAAAATTTTTGTTAAAAATTAATGTTATTCAAATTAAATCTAAGGATTAGGCTAAGTTAGTTTTGAGTGAAAATGACATTAAAATTGGTAATTATGTTCAAATTAATTTCTTAGTTGATCAAACCACCAGTTCTTTGGTAGGTGCATGTTGTACATAATAAACTGAGTGTAATAATTTCTAGAATGGATGTTGTTCAGATGCTAAGAAGAATACAAAGCAATTGTATCATCCACATTTCTAAGATGTAGATCTTATGTGAAGTGTTCTGATTACAAACTAATAATAAATAAGTAAAGAGTGTGGGAGGAAATTTTGGAATTGATGGATATGTTCATGGTGTAGATTATGGTGATGATTTTGTTTATCTCCAAACTTATCAAGTTGTACATATTAAAAATGTACAACTTTTTGTATATCAGTCATACTTAACATAGAGGTTAAAACAATTGGCTCTAAAAGGAATGAAAAAAGTGTGCATAAGGATGAAGAATATGCTTTGGATTTCTGTAGTTACTTTTTAAATGGTGGAATATATTTGTATGATGATGGAAGAGTAAGCAAAAATTAAGACATGATAGCTCAATGTTAGATAATTCAAATAAAATTATAAGTGCTAGGTTTTATAAATCACTATAGTAGGTTACCAGACCACCTGACCTGCCTCTTGAGTAACCTGTATGCAGGTCAGGAAGCAACAGTTAGAACTGAACATGGAACAACAGACTGGTTCCAAATAGGAAAAGGAGTACCTTAAGGCTGTATATTGTCACCCTGTTTATTTAACTTATATGCAGAGTACATCATGAGAAACACTGAGCTGGAGGGGGCAAAAGCTGGAATCAAGATTGCTGGGAGAAATATCAATAACCTCAGATACGCAGATGACACCACCCTTATGACGGAAAGTGAAGAAGTACTAAAGACCTGCTTTATGAAAGTGAAAGAGGAGAGTGAAAAAGTTGCCTTAAGGTTCAACATTTAGAAAACTAAGATCATGGCATCTGGTCCCATCACTTCATGGCAAATAGATGGGGAAACAGTGGAAACAATGTCAAACTTTATTTTTCTGGTCTTCAAAATCACTGCAGATGGTGATTGCAGCCATGAAATTAAAAGAGGCTTACTCCTTGGAAGGAAAGTTATGACCAACCTAGACAGCATATTAAAAAGCAGAGACATTACTTGGCCAACAAAGTTCCGTCTAGTCAAGGCTATGGTTTTTCCCATATGATCATGTATGGATGTGAGAATTGGACTTTAAAGAAAGCTGAGCACAGAAGAATTGATGCTTTTGAACTGTGGTGTTGGAGAAGACTCATGAGAGTCCCTTGGACTGCAAGGAGATCCACCTAGTCTATCCTAAAGGAGATCAGTCCTGGGTGTTCATTAGAGGGACTGATGTTGAAGCTGAAACTCCAAAACTTTGGTCACCTGATGCAGAGAGCTGACTCATTTGAAAAGACCCTGATGATTTGAAAGATTGAGGGCAAGATGAGAAGGAGACGACAGAGGATGAGATGGTTGGATGGCATCACTGACACAATGGACATGGGTTTGGGTCAACTCCAGGAACTGGTGCTGGACAGGGAGACCTGGCATGCTGCAGTTCATGGGGTCGTAAAGAGTTGGACACGACTGAGCAACTGAACTGAACTGAAGTTAACTGATGGTAGGTTAATTCATGGATAAGAAAATTGAGAACTTTTATATTTATGAGATTTAGAAAGTGCCCAAAATACAATATTTTGGTTGACAAAACAGATCCAATAATCTCACAAAGGAAGTCCAGAGCACAGTGATGACTATGTATATAAATAAATAGATGAATCTTGTTGCTACTGCTGCTGCTAAGTTGCTTCAGTCGTGTCCGACTCTCTTCGACCCCATAGATGGCAGCCCACCAGGCTCCTCCATCCCTGGGATTCTCCAGGCAAGAATACTGTAGTGGGTTGCCAGTTCCTTCTCCAATGCATGCATGCATGCATGCTAAGTCATTTCAATCGTGTCCGACTCTGTGCGACCCCATGAATTGCAGCACGCCAGGCCTCCCTGTCCATCACCAACTCCCGGAGTTCACTCAGACTCATGTCCATCGAGTCAGTGATGCCATCCAGCCATCTCATCCTCCGTCGTCCCCTTCTCCTCTTGCCCCCAATCCCTCCCAGCATCAGAGTCTTTTCCAATGAGTCAACTCTTCGCATGAGGTGGCCAAAGTACTGGAGTTTAAGCTTGAGCATTATTCCTTCCAAAGAAATCCCAGGACTGATCTCCTTTAGAATGGACTGGTTGGATCTCCTTGTAGTCCAAGGGACTCTCAAGAGTCTTCTCCAACACCACAGTTCAAAAGCATCAATTCTTCGGTGCTCAGCCTTCTTCATAGTCCAACTCTCACATCCATACATGACCACAGGAAACACCATAGCCTTGACAAGACGAACCTTTTTTGGCAAATTAATGTCTCTGTTTTTGAATATGCTATCTAGGTTGGTCATAACTTTCCTTCCAAGGAGTAAGCATCTTTTAATTTCATGGCTGCAGTCACCATCTGCAGTGATTTTGGAGCCCAAAAAAATAAAGTTTGACATTGTTTCCACTGTTTCCCCATCTATTTCCCATGAAGTGATGGGACCGGATGCCATGATCTTCGTTTTCTGAATGTTGAGCTTTGAGCCAACTTTTTCACTCTCCTCTTTCACTTTCATCAAGAGGCTTTTTAGTTCCTCTTCAATTTCTGCCATAAGAGTGGTGTCATCTGCATATCTGAGGTTATTGATATTTCTTCAGGCAATCTTGATTCCAGCTTGTGCTTCTTCCAGTCCAGTGTTTCTCATGATGCACTCTGCATATAAGTTAAATAAGCAAGGTGTCAATATACAGCCTTGAGGTACTCCTTTTCCTATTTGGAACCAGTCTGTTGTTCCATGTTCAGTTCTAACTGTTGCTTCCTGACCTGCATACAAATTTCTCAAGAGGCAGGTCAGGTCGTCTGGTATTCCCATCTCTTGAAGAATTTTCCACAGTTTATTGTGATCCACACATTCAAAGGCTTTGGCATAGTCAATACAGCAGAAATAGATGTTTTTCTGGAACTCTTTTGCTTTTTCCCTGATCCAGCGGATGTTGGCAATTTGATCTCTGGTTCCTCTGCCTTTTCTAAAACCAGCTTGAACATCAGGAAGTTCACGGTTCACATATTGCTGAAGCCTGGCTTGGAGACTTTTGAGCATTATTTTACTAGCGTGTGAGATGAGTGCAATTGTGCAGTAGTGTGAGCATTCTTTGGCATTGCCTTTCTTTGGTATTGAAATGAAAACTGACCCTTTCCAGTCCTGTGGCCACTGCTGAGTTTTCCAAATTTGCTGGCATATTGAGTGCAGCTCTTTCACAGCATCATCTTTCAGGATTTGAAATAGCTCAACAGGAATTCCATCACCTCCACTAGCTTTGTTCATAGTGATGCTTTCTAAGGCCCACTTGACTTCACATTCCAGGATGTCTGGCTCTAGGTCAGTGATCACACCATCATGATTATCTGGGTCGTGGAGATCTTTTTTGCACAGTTCTTCTGTGTATTCTCGCCACCTCTTTTTAATATCTTCTGCTTCTGTTAGGTCCATACCATTTCTGTCCTTTATCGAGCCCATCTTTGCATGAAATGTTCCCTTGGTATCTCTAATTATCTTGAAGAGATCTCTAGTCTTTCCCATTCTGTTGTTTTCCTCTATTTCTTTGCATTGATTGCTGATGAAGGCTTTCTTATCTCTTCTTGCTATTCTTTGGAACTCTGCATTCAGGTGCTTTTATCTTTCCTTTTCTCCTTTGCTTTTCACTTCTCTTTTCACAGCTGTTTGTAAGGCCTCCCCAGACAGCCATTTTGCTTTTTTGCATTTCTTTTCCATGGGGATGGTCTTGATCCCTGTCTCCTGTACAATGCCACGAACCTCATTCCATAGTTCATCAGGCACTCTATCTATCAGATCTAAGCCCTTATATCTATTTCTCACTTCCACTGTATAATCATAAGGGATTTGATTTAGGTCCTACCTGAATGTCTAGTGGTTTGGAGATCAGTGGAGAAATAACTCCATAAAGAATGAAGGGATGGAGCCAAAGCAAAAGCAATACCCAGCTGTGGATGTGACTGGTGATAGAAGCAAAGTCCGATGCTGTAAAGAGCAATATTTCATAGGAACCTGGAATGTCAGGTCCATGAATCAAGGCAAATTGGAAGTGGTCAAAAAAGAGATGGCAAGAGTAAATGTAGACATTCTAGGAATCAGCGAACTAAAATGGACTGGAATGGGTGAATTTAACTCAGATGACCATTATATCTACTACTACGGGCAGGAATCCCTCAGAAGAAATGGAGTAGCCATCATGGCAACAAAAGAGTCCGAAATGCAGTACTTGGATGCAATCTCAAAAATGACAGAATGATCTCTGTTCGTTTCCAAGGCAAACCATTTAAAATATCACAGTAATCCAAGTCTATGCCCTAACCTGTAACACTGAAGAAGCTGAAGTTGAACAGTTCTATGAAAATCTACAAGACTTTTTAGAACTAACACTCAAAAAAGATGTCCTTTTCATTATAGGGGACCGGAATGCAAAAGTAGGTAGTCAAGAAACACCTGGAGTAACTGGCAAATTTGGCCTTGGAATACGAAATGAAGCAGGGCAAAGATTAATAGAGTTTTGCCAAGAAAATGCACTGGTCATAACAAACACCCTGTTCCAGCAACACAAGAGAAGACTCTATACATGGACATCACCAGATGGTCAACACTGAAATCAGATTGATTATGTTCTTTGCAGCCAAAGATGGAGAAGCTCTATACAGTCAACAAAAACAAGACCAGGAGCTGACTGTGGCTCAGATAATGAACTCCTTATTGCCAAATTCAGACTTAAATTGAAGAAAGTGGGGAAAATCACTAGACCATTCAGGTATGACCTAAATCTGGAGCATATTTCGGTTTTAATCTCACTGTTTTATAATGGATAAGTTACTTAAATTTTAGTATCTACTTTCTTCTGTTTAAAATGCAAATAATAATTTTGCGTATATTGCAGATCATTGTAAAATGTAAATGACATTGGACCTTGTACATTGTGTGTCTTTAGTCGCTCAGTCGTGTTTGTTTCTTTGCAACCCCATGGACAGGAGCCCGCCAGTCTCCTCTGTCCATGGGGATTCTCCAGGCAGGAATACTGGAGAGGGTTGCCATGCCATCTTCCAGGGCATCTTCCCAACCCAGGCAGGGATCAAATCCCAGTCTCTGCATTGTAGGTGGTTTCTTTACCAGCTGAGTTATCAGGGAAGCCCTTGTACAAATTAAGATCTCAATATATGCTAGTTGTTTGTCATTACATACTTTTCATACCTGCTTTAATCTTTATATATATATATATATTTCTTAAAACCATCTATATTGGTTTTCATAAAATGACTGCTGTCTTCCTAACAGACTCCATGTTCCCAGTACTTCTATTGCTACTTATGTGAGAAAAATTATATTTTACAGCTATATCATGCTACCAAACAATTTGTTATGTTAGGCTTTTTGATAAGGTGTTGCAAAGTTTTATTGTCTCCTCTATCTTACTTCCTAAGTTCACAAATGATAGGAAATTCCACTTTCTTATTGTGGAATGTCCAGTTTCCCTCTTGGGTATCTTTATGCCAAAGAAAATAGAAACACAAACCATGACCTGTCTAATACTATGAAGAATCTTCCAACTATATCAGCTTCAAGCATCTCATCAATGCAGCCTAAATATCTAGCAATTAGATTTTAGAACTGATATTTCTCTCTGTTCCACTCTGGGTTTACAACTTCACAGTCTTAATGCTAAGCATTTGGAAGTTTGGCTCTATGATTTTTCTTCAAATTAATTTTCTATAACAGTGCTGTCCAATGAAACTGTGATAATGGAAATATTCTATAGTTCTGCCTTCCTATATGACAGCCACTAGTTATATGAAAATATTGAACATTGAAATGACTAGTGTGACTGAAGAATTAACTTTTAAATATTATTTAATAGGGAAATAGATGGGGAAACTGTGGAAATAGTGTCAGACTTTATTTTTTTGGGTTCCAAAATCACTGCAGATGGTGACTGCTGCCATGAAATTAAAAGACACTTACTCCTTGGAAGGAAAGTTATGACCAACCTAGATAGCATATTCAAAAGCAGAGACATTACTTTGCCAACAAAGGTCTGTCTAGTCAAGGCTATGGTTTTTCCTGTGGTCATGTATGGATGTGAGAGTTGGACTGTGAAGAAAGCTGAGCGCTGAAGAATTGATGCTTTTGAACTGTGGTGTTGGAGAAGACTCTTGAGAGTTCCTTGGACTACAAGGAGATCCAACCAGTCCATTCTGAAGGAGATCAGCCCTGGGATTTCTTTGGAAGGAATGATGCTAAAGCTGAAACTCCAGTACTTTGGCCACCTCATGCGAAGAGTTGACTCATTGGAAAAGACTCTGATGCTGGGAGGGATTGGGGGCAGGAGGAGAAGGGGACGACAGAGTATGAGATGGCTGGATGGCATCACTGACTCGATGGACATGAGTCTGAGTGAACTCCGGGAGTTGGTGATGGACTGGGAGGCCTGGCGTGCTGCGATTCATGGGGTCACAAAGAGTCGGACACGACTGAGCTACTGAACTGAATTGAATATTGTTTAAAAGATAAGTTTAAAGCAACACACATAGCTACTGACTACTGGATTGGGCTTAAAAGTTCTAAAGTTATGGTCTTCAATTTTTAAAATGGTACTTCTAATATATCATTTTTTAAGCTTGACTGAAATAGAGGGTTATTCTCTAAATTGAGAATCTTTCTACTTGACAGTCATGGTTATTGATTTTATGCAAAATAACTGGTATGACTGCTAATCTTTTCCCACCCTTAGCAAACACTTGGGATTTTATTGATGATATTAGCTCATACATAAGCCCAACTGTATTACAAGAGACTCTCAATTTCTGTATCTATGCTTGATGTTTTGAATGATTTTAACCATTTTAGAGTGTGTGTGTTTGTGTGTGCATGTGTATGTGTATACATGTTCAAGACATGTTGAGGGGCTAGTGATGATGACAATCGAGGAACAGAACTAGTCTTAAGACTGAATTTACCTGCAGAGATTTCACAGACTATCAAGCAGAGATTCTGAGGGAATTGACAAAGATATCATCCAGGCTAAGGACATCCAGGCTAAGAAATACATGACAAGGATATCCAGGCTAAGAGAACATCAATTTCATGTGCTTTTCACATTTCAGTGCTTATTTAGTAATGTCTTTGTTCTTTGCTAAATCAAAGTTTCTGAACATTTCTGAGGGAAAATAAATAATACAGCTCATTAAAGTTATCTTTTATTGTTACATATTTTTGTTTTTGTTTCTTTTTTAGAAATGTGAGATGTATATATAAGTGTTAACTTTCTAAGATTTAAACAATCCAACTCTTTTGCCTGTTCCTAGGTCATTTCCTCTATTTCAGTTGCTTTTGCCTGCACTTTAGATCGTAGCCAACTTCTCATGTGTATCACACATTGCAGAAAGAGGTACACTGATGCTATAGCTGAGGATGGTAGATTTACAAGTTTTGTGAGAGAATTGAAAAGACAGCATAGAAAAAAGACAGTAACAGTGGAAACCCTAGCACTTTGCTCTTTAAGATCAGTTTAGATAATAGTGTGAACCAGCCTGGGCTTCCCAGGTGGTGCTAGTGGTAAAGAATCTTCCTGCCAATGCAGGAGAAGCCAGAGAGGCCAGTTCAATCCCCTGGGTGGCGAAGATCCCCTGGAGGAGGGCATGACAACCCACTCCAGTATTCTCGCCTGGAGAATCCCCATGGACAGAGAACCTTGGTGGGCTACAGTCCAAAGTTTAGCTAAGAGTCAGACATGACTGCAGCTACTCAGCAGGCAGGCACACATGACCCAGCCTTATTTATTTAGTGGGTGTCCCAACCTAGTTTATATCCAAGGCAGTGAGCCCCTAGTTATTCTATCTGATTTATAATTATTTTGGAAAGTTATCAGTTAAACAAACTAGATAGTCACTTGGCCTGTTAACCGAGAATCTGGACAATAAAAATGAGTTTACAAGGAATTATTTAAGGTGATTCCTCCAAGGAGGCCTTTACCATTTTTTTGGTTTATAGAACTGGACTTCACAGAATGATAGTAGAAAAAAATAAGTGATTAAAGCATAAAATGCAAAGTGATGAGACTGCTGCATAGAATAAAATAGGTTCACAAATGGGGAGTTACAAATCACTGATTCTCTGCAACCCTGAGGATGAATTGAAAAGTATTATGAACAGTTGTCAGAATATAGATTAGCTCTTAGAATAATTTTGTATTTATATTCTACACTTCCAACTTTTAGCAGACCATAGTAGCAAAAGCTGAATAATAAAGAAAATAATGAAGTACATTTGTTTTGTAGGTAACTAGAATATGTCAAATATAAGTGGAATTAGATTCAGGAGCACTAATATATGCTGTACTGTGATGTATTTTATAGAGACCTGTAGAGTGGCAGATCCTCATCAAGGAACAGAGGCCAATTCATTCTCAATATCGTGGGCCTGCAGGAAGCGTCCATTAAACCAATATTGAGTTTGCCTGAATAAAAATGAGTAAATTTGCCTGTTTTAAAATGTGATAGACTTCTTTTTTTTTTTCCTTTGGTCTAATTTCAACATGGTTACTTTTACAGTATATTTTAAATAAACCTCTGATATTCTTAAGTATATTTGTTCACAGATATTCCACATATATCCACTGCAAATGTAAAATATGCTAAAGAAACTGCATTGTTTGGCATTTTTGTCTTTTACTCTCTGACTATCATCTCCCTTCTCATCCTAAGCTTGGTTTTTACCTATTACAATTCTCCATAACATAAAATTATAGAAAATGATTGTAAAGATTATCATTCTTCTATAGTGCTTAATTCTTTACATGCATTTGTAATATTTCATAATATACAGGATAGAAATAAAATACAGTATGCTCTTTGCAACCATAAAAGTCAAACAGGAGGGATATCATCCATCCTGCTCCCTGTGTATGTAACAGGATAATGCCTTTTGTGCAGGATTATCTGATAATTATTTTTTCAAAAATGCTCTCGCTTTCTCTCCTTATTGTCTAATTCTGAAATATGAACATATTTTTCCCAGAAACAAGTTGCCAAGTAAAGGAGGATATTTACATTTGAAAATCCTTTTAAACTTTTTGTGAGTTGCTGAAATTCAGGAAAGTCTGAAGCCTGTAAGTAGCAGCAGGTGAACCAATTAGGATTAATATATTGAGTGATGCCTAATTCAGGCATGTTATTAAGGACCACACTTTTCTCTGTCATGTCAAACCAATTATTTCAGACATAGTGGGATCTTTTACTTTACAAATGTCTTTGCTAGCCAAAATAAAATGTTAACTGACACCTATAATTAATGTTTTAATTCACTGTGTGCAGTAAGAAAATAGAACCTATAAGAAAACATTAAGAAGAAAGTTATCTAACAGAAAAGCACTTTGCAGTTTCTCATTTCTCCATGAATTATGCCCATTGATCTGGAATATTTCTACACAAAGAAGTGGAAGATATTATGTAAAATAGCTGGTAACTTTTCATAGAGGGAAATGATAGCAAAGAGAATTTTATGATACCGTTCATTTGTAGTTGAATATTTAAGTTGCTGCATAATTTATTTCACATGCTTCCCCTTTCTCCTCTACACTTATTCAAAGCTTTAGAAAGCGTCACTATTAGAGAATAAAACAAAAGTGACTTTAACTTGAGGATTCCTTTATTGATTTCTCATACTCTTCCCCCTCAGTTCCACCTACCTATTCAATTTCATAATTTTAGGGTTCTGGGATAATATCCACCCACAGCCTCACTTTCCCAATATATCACAAAAGTTCAGAGAGACAAAATGAAGCATACAGACATACCCAAAGCAATCATTATCCCTGTTTTAACTCTTCTTTATGAAATAAAATTAATAAATATGAATATTTATAGTCACATCACTTTACTATGATGTAAGGGATAAAAGTAAGAGGATAAAAGAGTTTGTGTACATCACAAACTGCCCATTCAGACAGAAATAAAACCTCTTAAGATTGGGTGCTGGGAGCAAGGACATGAGGGTTTGTTTACTTGTCTATAAATTATCTTTCCCTAATATTTACCTGGGCTTCTCCCATTTCTTTGATTAGCAGATTTATATAGTAAGCTCTATATTAAATTTCCAGAGTATCAACAGCCTCCTCAAATTTAACATGTTGCAAATATTTCATATTCCACTGCACTTGACAGCCACATGGTACAAATAGTCTGTATTGATTACCACAGCTTCATGCAATCATTTTATTTTTCTAGATGGGAAAGTGAGAAGCTCCTGATTGTCAGGCCCCTGAGTATAAAACAGATTTTGATAATTCAGGCCATCTTTTAATCCTTGTTGGCTGCTTCTGTTTCCACTGAGTGTTATTAAAGCATAATATTCTTGACTGCAATATGCCTTTCTTCAGCTTCATGAGTGTGGAAGAGCAAGGGCAGGTCAACAGCATTGGCGATGCCTTCTCCATCTGGCTTCCTAATCACTGTTTTGCGTCTAAGCATGTCTGTACTTCAGCTTCTATAAACCAAAACGGTTGTGCTGGTCAAAACAGGGGCAGAATTTTTCATTCCAGCGATGATTGAAAAAAGAATATTTCCTCACAACAGCTGTAAATAGGTAATCTCCCAATAGTTTTAGGAGTCATTCCTAGAGGCTCAATCTAGCACTTAAATTTAAGCCCTTCCAATACACTCTGGCCTGTTAAGTCCCTTTCTGCCTGAAGTTCTATAGTGTAATTTCCATGTGCTGCTTGCTGTTGTTCAGTTGCTCAGTCGTGTCCGACTCTTTGCAACGCCCATGGACTGCAGCACACCAGGCTTCCCTGTCCTTCACCATCTGCCAGAGTTTGCTCTAACTCGTGTCCATTGAGTCAATGATGCCATCCATCCATCTCATCCTTTGTCTCCTTCTCCTCCTGCACTCAGTCTTTCCCAGCATCAGGTTCTTTTCCAATGAGAGTCAGAAGAGCTGGCTCTTCACATTAGATGGGCAAAGTAGTGGAGCTTCAACTTCAGCATCAGTCCTTCCAATAAATATTCAGGGTTGATTTCCTTTTGGATTGACTAGTTTGATCTCCTTGCTGCCCAAGTAACTTTCAAGAGTCTTCTCCAGCACCACAACTCAAAAGCATCATTCTTCAGTGCTCAGCCTTTGTTATGGTCCAACTCTCACTTCCATGTGCTGCACTAGACTTTCCCTTCCTCAACCCAGACTTCAATGCAATTCAACTGTTTCAGTCGCTTAGGTATAATTCTTAGAGTCATACTTGACTCCCTTTTTCTCTTCCTCATATACATATAGCTGTCCATCATATTGGCCAACATCCCTCTGAAATCAGTCCTGAATCCCACCATATTTTGCCATCTCTACCTTCACTTCCAGTGTTAAAACCAAACTCAGCTCTTTCCTTCATTATTGTAATGACTATCTAACTGGTTTCTTTGCTTCTAATCATGCCTCCCTAAAGTCTCCCTTCTATTCATCATGTGCTGCTGCTACTGCTGCTAAGTCGCTTCAGTCATGTCCGACTATGTGCGACCCCATAAACAGCAGCCCATCAGGCTCCCCCATCCCTGGGATTCTCCAGGCAAGAACACTGGAGTGGGTTGCCATTTCCTTATCTGATGCATGAAAGTTAAAAGTGAAAGTGAAGTCGCTCAGTCGTGTCTGACTCTTAGCGACCCCATGGACTGCAGCCTACCAGGCTCTTCCTTCCATGGGATTTTCCAGGCAAGAGTACTGGAGTGGGGTGCCATTGCCTTCTCTGATTCATCATGTAGAGTGGTACAAAAATACCAGTCACATGCCACAAATGTACATAAAACAACACCCTCTCACCACAGAATTAATTCCCTAGCCACTTTATCTTGTCTTGTTTTTCTCCATAGCATATATCACCTTCATATATGAGATGTTTACTCAGCATCAGTCTATTGACTAAGTAATCTTTGCACCCCACCCCAAAACTACATGCTATATGAAATAAGTAGCAGTTTAATGTGTATACTGATCTACCTCAGCATCTAGAGCAGCTGCTGATTTATCTTTTATATTATTGAAGTTTATATTCATTGAATAAATGAGTAGCAGACTTCCACTAAATTCTTCTAATGACTTCTCATCTCCCTAAGAATGAAGTACATGGTGTCTTTCTTTCCTCCCTACAATGACTTATGTGTTCTTGGCTTCTCCTAACACTCTTACTTCATTCCTACCTTGTTCACTCTGCTGCAGCCATATGAGCCTCATTATTTGTCTTTGTTAGGCTGGGCAATGGTCACTTTTGCCTAGAATTCTCTTCTTCTAGGTATCCATGTATCTGACCCTCTCACTTCTCAGTATTTTAGTATTTTCTGTTTACAGAAGACAGCACTTTAATATATTCTTTGAATCCTTAGTCAAGGAAAACATATTCTGATTTTAAATATATTTTAACTAGAAGCATGTGTAATATTATGCTTATCCTATGTAAGCATATGGAAACCCTCAGATAGGCTGAGAATGATTGTTTAGGGCAATATTTTCTGCAAAAATGCAGACAATATATCAAATGGATTTTTAGCTTTGTAAAATGCCAAAGGAAGAGCTGAGACATTTGATAATTGCCAGAACCTTTAACTGAAAGCTCACCAGGACCATGAGTCATTGTTTAGGTGACAAGATGTCAGAATATGACAAGATATTCCTGTTATATAACATGACAAGGAGCTTAACCCAGTTCTAATGCTGAAAAATATGAGTCAAAGTAAAAATAAAAATGAATAGGTCTTCCTTCATTTCTTTGATGAAAAGATATCAAAGGACTCTATAAAGTACTTCTATTTTCAAAATGCACAAACTCAGAACCTGAGCCATAAAGTAGGAGCCTTTATAAATGGAGAGTCAAATGTTCTTTTAGTAGTGTAACAGCAATGTTAGGACAAATCTGGAAGAAGAACATAGCTCTGTTAGAGCCATGAGGAAATTGCGTTTATTAAAAACAGAATGATTTTGTGGAATAAAAATTAAAAGTTTAGAAATAAAGCATCTTTAATAGATTTACTCAATTTCTTTGAATTTATTTAAAATGATGTTACTATGGGAGAGGAATACTTGCCTACAGAAAATAGGGCATTTCTTATATACATTTAAGCATACACATTTAGCATGTACACATTTTTCAAAATATAAGCCTTATGATGAAAAACTTCAGTAAAGACAAAAAAGCTTGGTAATGAAATGAACTACATGATTTGTTAAAAATGACTGTGGCTGATCAACTCATGTTAAAGCTAAGACTTTCAGTTTTTACTATTAGATTCATGAATTAATAAGAATATGTATGGCTTACTAAATCAATGTTTTGCGGTAATTATGAGTTTAAAGTCATTTTCTGACCATTAAACAGCTGCTTCCATTACCTAGTGAAGTAATGGATTAATTTACATTATATACCAAAACTTCCTCTGCCTTTGTTAGGATAATTCCAGAGAGTCATAGGGAAAACACCCTAAGATTATAATAATAATACATGTGAAAGCAAAAATGATCAATTAGATGAGTATTTGAATATTTTAGAAAACCAAAAGGCTTTTGTCTATGTATTCTGCATTACCCAATCTTCCAGATTTAAGCTTGCTTTTTAAAATATAATAATGTCCTCAGCTTTGGGGAGTTTAATGCTCATTGTGATGCTTTTCCAGTCATTTACCATTCATAGAGAATTTTATATCAACAACCACACTGTCCTCACAAATCTGTGTGTGCTAAGTTGCTTCAGTCATATCTGATTCTTTGTGACTCTATGGACTGTGGCCTGCCAGGCTCTTCTGTCCATGGGGATTCTCCAGGCAAAAATACTGGAGTGAATTGCCATGCCCTCCTCCAGGGGATCTTCCTGACCCAGGGATCTAACCCATGGCTCTTATGTCTCCTGTATTGGCAGGTGGGTTCTTTACCACCAGCACCACCTGGGAAGCCCCCTCACAAGCAAGATCTTATTTAAATGTTATAGGGCAGACATGACTTTTCAAGGGGTCTAATCTTCTGTCACTAAAGACTATATATTCCTTCAGTCAATAAAAATGTTATCTTTTGTTTATGCTAGAATTTCATTTTTTTTTCCTTCAAGACATTTCTAGAGTCTCCTAGTAAAATTATGGCTACTTGATTAGGTAATACCATAAATATTTTTCAACTGACACTTTTGTTTGAATTAGTTTACAACTGAATGAGAGAAGGAAGAGAGAATAAAAGAATGGAAGGAAGGATACGAAATTGTCTGATTTTTATTTTTTTAATTTACTTTACTTTGGAATATAGTTAATGAACAATATTATGATAGTTTTAGGTATATGGCAAAGTGAGTCCTTTATACATATACTAGTATCTATTCTTTTTCAAATTATTTTCCCTATTATGTTGTTACATAATATCGAGCAGAGTTCCCTGTGCTATCAAGTAGGTCCTCATTGGTTATTCCATTTAAATAGAGCAGTGTGTACATGTCAATCCCAAACTCTCTAACTATCCTTTCTTCCTACCCTCCCTGCCCCTGGTGCTGCTGCTGCTGCTGCTAAGTTGCTTCAGTTGTGTTCAAATCTGTGCAACTCCATAGATGGCAGCCTACCAGGCTCCGCCATCCCTGGGACTCTCCAGGCAAGAACACTGGACCTAGTAACCATAAATTCATTCTCTAAGCTTATGAGTCTGTTTCTGTTTTGTAAATAAGTTTGTTTGTATCATATATTTTAGACTCTATATGTAAGCAATATCATACAATATTTCTCTGTCTGACTTGCTTCTTTTGCAGTTCATTCATTCAGCAAAGATTATTTGTGACCACCATAACCCTGTCCCAGGCTAGAAGCTGGTGACAAAAAGCTGAACGATATATATGATACCTGCACCCAGGTCTTGAGAGAACAAGTGTTACATGAATGTAAATACAAATGTTGGGTGGTCGTACATCATCTGGAGTGTTCCTTAATTTTCCTTTCTCTTCTAGGGTGGGCTTTCTATCCCTAGCTCACCTAGATACTTACTCTGTGTTTTAATATTTTTACTAGCCTTTCAAAATCTTTCACTTCTATGCTACAACCAGCACATTAAATATCCCTATCATTTCAAATCTACTCAATACACCATTTCCATTTAACTGCTTTGGTTTAAAAGATTAAAAGAAGAACATGTGATAAAATCCACAACTAAAATGTTATGAAAGAATGCAAGAGAGACATGAAGTGTTTCGTTTTCCATATTAGTTCATATATTAAAGAAGACACTTGTTCTAACACAATGGTGATGAAATATCAGGAGATTTATCTGAAAGTATGTATTTCTACACCTCAGTAGTTATAGTACAGGAGCCTGATTCCCATCCTACTTTCATCTCCATCACAAAATTATTGACCTAAATCAGCCAGAACAATGAGTTCCACACGTGAAAATTCGGATCTCCAAAGAACTGTCTAAAATGTTCATTTCTAACTATACCTAGCACTAGAAACACTAGAAATAAAAGTGAATTAAGTAAAACACAGATTATTTGCTTATGCTAACAATACTGTGTATGCTTTTTAAAAGTAAATCATTATACCAAGCATAAGTGACTGGCTAAACCACTAATCTATCTTACTGAAACAACCCAAATAGGGAAAACGAACTTAAATCTTTCAGGGTGCAACAGAAAACAAGCAAAACTAAGACAACAAAATCAAGCCGGATAATTCAATAGAGGGAATTTAACAGGAGAATTGGATTACAAGATTTGCAAAAAAGATGAAAGGGCAAAGATGGTGAGACATAGAAATCGGTAACAGTCTAAAGGCAATGGCAACCCACTCCAGTACTCTTGCCTGTAAAATCCTATGGACAGAGGAGGCTGGTAGGCTGCAGTCCATGGGGTTGCTGAGGGTCGGACACGACTGAGCGACTTCACTTTCACTTTTCACTTTCATGCATTGGAGAAGGAAATGGCAACCCACTCCAGTGTTCTTGCCAGGAGAATCCCAGGGACGGGGGAGCCTGGTGGGCTGCCGTCTATGGGGTCGCACAGAGTCGGACACGACTGAAGTGACTTAGCAGCAGCAACAGTCTAAAATCCTACAGGCACAGAACTCAAGACTCAGAGAGAGGTGTGGGTATTATCGGAACTCAGAATCACTAACTATCCTGTAGATTTCAGATCCACACAAAGACTTCTCTGAGGGGAGGTGAAGTCACTGTCAGAGATGCTATCTGAAGTGGAAAGGGAGAGGGGACCTTGGCTTCCCCTCATATTCTGTCCTCAAATCTCCTGTCAGAGCTTCCCAGAGGTGGAGTTTAACTGAAAGATAGTTGCTAGGAATCCAGGAAATCTAGTTTGCAAGGGTCAACTTTAGAAACAGAGCAGAACAAGGGTTTCACAGCAAACAACAAGAGATTATCAAATTATCATTTTAAGAAATGGTGACATTTTCTTCTAATTTTGTGAAATCTTTCAGGATATTGAGCTTCTTTTTTGTTAATACTATCATAAATGAGTTAACTCATATTCTGAAATGAATTGTGTCATTTTTAAAGAAACTTTTTTGTCAGCTTGATGATTTTATTTGTTAGCTAGTCATCAAATACTCAAATTAATACAAATAGAAGTACATATTGTCTACTGGCTTGAAACTCAGAAAAGCCTCCCAGTTAATTCATAAAGTAGAACATTGGTGCTTTTTATACTAGGTCCCCATGGTTCTTATTTACTCTTATGAAATCTTGTCTTGTTATACTCTCCCAAGCATCAGTCACTGGATTGCTCTTGCCCTGGTTCTTTCCCATTCTAAACCTCATCAAACTTTTACTCTGAAACACACTTAAACCTGATATTCACTTTGGAAAATTTTCTCCACATACATTCTTTCTGGCTTAGGACTGAGTCCTCAACTGAACTTCCACACCCTCAGAGTAGGCTACGTATCTGTTCTTCTCAAAGAAGTATGTTGATCAGTCTTTCCCCTAGCAAATCATTTTCTATATAGCTAGAACCAGTTCTTAGTATCTTCTTTTTTTGTTGTATTTTGTTTACTTTGCTAGAATTACAAAGTTCCCCAAAACAGAGACTGTCTCTGTCTTGAATTCCAAGGAATCCATCCTTAGTACTTAGGAAATGCTCAGCATCTAAGGAGGCTCCATAAATATTTATTGAGTGAATAAATAAGTAAATGAACAAATTGCCTATGGTGGAATTTTCAGATCCTACATTATTTCCCACATCTGGTCTAGCTCTGCCTGCTCCCTTAAAGTCCTGCCATCACTAGCAATGAAAGACAAGTTTTAAATTGATTGTTTTACTAGCAGACCACTATCTGGATCATGCACCCTCTCCTTTTTGTCTCTGAAATGGATAAGATCATCTGACTCTCTGCATTCTACTCACACAGATATTTCAAGAAAAGTTCTGAAGATCTTTTCCATAGAACCAGTAACTTAGACTCAAGCTGGTATCATGAACTCAGTCAATATTCAGATCAAACTTTTTCCAAAACTGAGACAAGTATTTAAGCGGTTATTACCTATTTATGGGTTTCCCTGATGGCTCAGCAGTAAGAAAAACCCACCTGCAATGCAGGAGACACAGGAGATGAGAGTTCGTTTGATCCCTGGGACAGGATGATCTCCTAGAGGAGGAAATGGCAACTCACTCCAGTATTCTTGGACTTCCCTGGTGGTTCAGATGGTAAAGTATCTGCCTGCAATGCAGGAGACTGGAGTTCAGTCCATGAGTTGGGATGATCCCCTGGAGAAGGAAATGGCTGCCCACTCACTCAAGTATTCTTGCCTGGAAAATTCCATAGACACAGGAGCCTGGCTACAATCGACGGGGTAGTAAAGAGTCGGATACAACTGAGTGACTAACATTCTCTCTCTCATACCTGTTTATATATTGTTACTTGGCTTCTTTTGGGCTTTTCATCCAGGTTTGTCTAACTTCTAAGGCATGCATTCTCCCCTTAAGAAAGGATGAGTGGTAAGATCAAATAAATCCAACATTTTCCTCTTGTTATTGTTGTTTAGTTGCTCAGTTGTGTCCGACTCTTTGTGACCCCATGGACTGCAGCATGCCTGACCTCCCTGTCCTTCACTAACTGCCAGAGTTTGCTCAAATTCATGTCCATTGAGTCAATGATGCCATCCCACTATCATCCTCTGTCGCCCCCTTCTTCTGTCCTCAATCTTTTCCAGCACCAGGGACTTTTCCAGTGAGTCAGTTCTTTGCATCATGTGACCAAAGTATTGGAGCTTTAGCTTCAACATCAGTCCTTCCACTGAATTTTTAGGGTTGATTTCCTCTAGAATTAACTGGTTTGATGTTGCTGTCCAACGGACTCTCAAGGGTCTTCTCTAGCACCAGAGTTCAAAAATATAAATTCTTTGGTGTTCAGCCTTCTTTATGGTTCAACTTTCACATCAGTATATCACTACTGGAAAAAAACATATTTTCCTAGAGCTGATTTTCCATTGAGCTATCATCCAGAACATTTTTTACATTTTTAAAAATTTAACTGCAGTAATAGTACTGATTTAAAGACAGAATTCAAGTTGCTGAAAGTGGTTTCCCTCGAAAAACAAACAAACAAAAAATAATGATGAAAAGACAGGAAACCATGCCAATATTAAGGAGAATAAAGCTATGATGAATGAAGAGTGGACTTCTGTATTTAGCTACTGCATGTCTAGTTTATATAATAAATAAAAGTATGCCTTTTTTTAACTTATGTGACATGTATCTTTAATTTTTGCTTCTTGGAAAAACAAAACTCCTGTGGATTGCATAGTAGTAGCTTGTTGCTTTCCCACCCCTTTCCAGTCTGTAGTCTCTCATGCCACATGTGGGTTCCATCTCAGGTCCCTTTCCATCTCACTGAAACTTCCGCCCTGCTATCTTCCTAACGGGCTTGGCTCATGTCCACTCTTCTTTAAGCTCTGGCTTGTGTCTTACTTTCTTCTTGGCTCTAAGCCCTGTTCCCACCATCTCAGGCCTTCCAACTTCGGCTCCTACAATAATCCTCAGTACACTTCACCTCTAACTCCAGATTTACATTCTCTTCTGGCAAGCAACTACACAATTCTCTGCCCAAACCTAGCTTTCTCATATATAGCATCATTTAAATCTCAGAAATTGATTTCTAAAACTTGCAGCTCTACAGAGAATATTCCTTTCCAAATTGTTTTATTACTGAAACTACTCAATACAATTTTGACTTCCAAATACAGTTCTTTGGGCAAGACACTCAATAACCTCAGAGATGGCTAAATCCCATATTTTTCCCACTTCTTTCCCATATTGTTCCTTCCTTTAAATGCTCCATTTTTTTCTTGACCCAGACACTTTTAATCACTTGCAATGTTAAACTTTAAACTTCTCAGGCATACATCCTACCACAATTATTATTCAAAATTGAACTCTTTTCAACACCTATCTAATCCAAACTGTAGCTTGTTCCTTTCTATTTTCAAGTTCCCAAGTCCTTGTAACACATTTCCCCCTCTCACAAATTCCATTCTTCTTCCCACAGGCATTCTCTGGAACCTGGAATCTTCTTTCCTGTTATTCTGATTATTATTTTTCACTTGCACTGTCCAAAAAAAGCAGCCAGTTTTATACTCTTTGTTTGGTTTCATAGAAGAGCTGTGGTTTCCTTTTCCTGCTCATTTACTTCTGTGCTCTTAATTCCACAACCTGGGTTCAGTTCCACTCACACAGCCATCTCAAAAAAAAAAAAAAAGAAGAAGAAGAAAAAGAAAAGAAAGAAAGAAACAAAACACCCAGATGCTTAATGGTTACCAAAGTTGCAAAAATATTGTATATGGACTCCCAAAGAGGGGTAAAAGTCTTTGGGCGTTTGTGATATGCAGTGTTCTCTAAAGAATGGAGGTTTCCCTGGTGGCTCACTGGTAAAGAATTCACCTGCAAATGCAAGAGACAGAGACCTGCAAGACATTCATCTTGCTTGGATCTAAGAACAGAAGCAAAGTTCTTCATTTCAAAACAAGCAGAAGACTTGCCAGAGGACATTCTCTGGATGAATGGGCATGTCCACACTGGGGCAAGGTGGAGGTGTTGGGGAATTACCACGACACACAGGTGTTGGGGACGCTAATGCAGGAACTCCATAGATACTGCAGATCCTTCACCTCCCACCTGGGATAGCACTACATTGGCTTGTGTGTGAATTTTTAGAAGGTGAATCAGTTAACAGCAGCAGTACCTTTCCCAGTGTGGGGTACCGTATTTCTCTCTCTTTTTCACCTCACTTTTTCACCATTTTCCTTCTGCCTGTTGACTCATATTAAGTTGTCTACAATAAAATCTGCTTCTGAATTCAAAGAGGACCACTGCCATTCCATTCTTGGCTCCATCCAAGTCAGCACTGAAGGATTGACTTAAAGTCTGAAAAAAAAAATCAGGTAGCATTAGAGACTCATAATTTTGCTAGTAAACTAACAAAAATGAGTATTACTATTTTTTTTCTTATGGCATAAAAATGCTACTACATATATTATGTTCATTATCCTACATTGCTTAAATCCATTGTTATTGTTATTTGCGGTCATATTTATAGTCAGCCTTCTTTCTATGCAGGCATTCATGGCCATGTTTGCCGTATTTAAATGAGAATTTTGTGTGTGAATGGATTTTGTTAAGATAGAATTTCTCATTAGACACTTTGAATACCTGATATGTATCAATCATCATTCTAAGGACTTTGAGAAAATTTCCACATTTGATCATCAAAACAATCCTTTGAGATATATATATTGTCATTATTCTAATTTTGCAAAAGAGCAAACTGAGGCCAAGAGATAATGAATAGCATGGCCAAGGGATGACAGCAAATGGTACAGCCAAGAATCAGTGACCCATTTTTCCACCTCCTAGCTAACACTCTTTCCTTAGTACCATGTGCTTAACCATGACAATGTGTACTTATGTATTTTCCAGTAAAACTCTAAGATATCCAGGGGTAGAAATCACCCAAGTAAAGAGATTGTTTTTTAACATATTTAACAAAAACACCAACAAAATTCCTATTTTTCATATATTCTATTTCATGTTATTTATATATATATATTTATATCATATACTATTTCTTCTTTCATATATTCATCTATGTGATTTGCAACAAACTGCATAGCATTTAGCCCTTAATTGATTTCATTAAGAAATCCCAACCTTGCAGGCATTTTCTTTTTTTTTTTATTAATTTATTTATTTTAATTGGAAACTAATTACTTTACAATATTGTGGTGGTTTATGGCATACATTGACATGAATCAGCCATGGGTGTAACATGTTTCCCCCCATTCTGAGCTCTCCTCCCACCTCCCTCCTCATCCCCACCCCCTGGGTTGTCCTAGAGCACCAGTTTTGAGTGCCTTGCTTCATGCATTGAACTTGAACTGGTCATCTATTTTACATATGGTAATATACATGTTTCAATGATATTCTTTCAAATCATCTCACCCGCACCTTCTCCCATAGAGTCCAAAAGTCTGTTCTTTACATCTAAGTCTCTTGCTATCTTGCATATAGGGTTATTGTTACTCTTTCTAAATTTCATATATATGCATTAATATAACATATTGGTGTTTCTCTTTCTGACTTACTTCACTCTGTGTAATAGGCTACAGTTTCATCCACCTCATTGAAAGTGATTAAAATATGTTCTTTTTTATAGCTGAGTAATATTCCATTATGTATATGTACCACAACTTCCTTATTCAATCATCTACCAATGGACATCTATGTTGCCTCATGTCCTAGATATTGTAAACAGTGCTGAAATGAACATTGGGGTTACATGTATCTCTTTCAATTCTGGTTTCCTCAGTGTGTATGCCTAGCAGTGGGATTGCTGGGTCATATAGCAGTTCTATTTCCAGTTTTTTAAGGAATCTCCACACTGTTCTCCATAGTGGCTGTACTAGTTTTCATTCCCACCAACACTGTAAGAGGGTTCCTTTTTCTCCACACCCTCTCCAGCATTTATTGTTTGTAGACTTTTTGATGGGAGCCATTCTGACTGGCGTGAGATGGTACCTCATTGTGGTTTTGATTTGAATTTCTCTAATAATGGATGATGTTGAACATCTTTTCATGTGTTTGTTAGCCATCTGTATATCTTCTTTGGAGAAATGTCTGTTTAGTTCTTTGGCCCACTTTTTGATTGGGTTGTTTATTTTTCAGGTATTGAGCTGTATGAGCTCAATATTGTATATTTTAGAGATTAATTCTTTGTCAGTTATGTCATTTGCTATTATTTACTCCCATTCCGAAGGCTGCCTTTTCACCTTGCTTATAGTTTTCTTCATTGTGCAAAAGGTTTTAAATTTAATTAGGTCCCATTTATTTGTTTTTGCTTTTATTTCCATTACTCTGGAAGGTGGGTCATAGAGGATCTTGCTGTGATTTATGTCAGAGAGTGTTCTGCCTATGTTTTCCTCTAAAAGTTTTATAGTTTCTGGTCTTACATTTAGATCTTTAATCTATTTTGAGCTTATTAATTGGTTTCCTTAAGAAATCCCAAGCTTGCAAGCATTTTCTAATTTCTTTTTATCACTAATGTTTTTTAAGGTTAAAAGGAAATGTCACGTTGCAGAGTACATAGAATTTATCTGGAAAAAATATTCTATGTTGGATATCTTGAAACCATCAGAGATAGTCTCCCCTGTATGTATATAATCACCTGGATTCTACCTATTTCAGCCAAATCCCTTCTGGATCTCCTTGAAAAAGTACCCTTGAAGCCTCTCATTCTTCCCATAGAACATTAACGTAATACATTGATGAAAATAATGTTTCTTCCAAATGACTTTGGTTAAAAAATAAATCAATTATATTTGGAAAAAAAGTACAAAAGCAACAAAATTATTCAAATTAAAAAAGCAGAAATATATGTAGAGAGATAAATATAAATGGCACCTACTATGTGCCACATAGTGTCCTATAATTTTACACATATTACCTTACTCAGTGCTAATGAAGTGTCTTTGAGTTTGGCAGTATTGCTTACAACTTCCAAGAGTGGAAATTGAGAAATCTGAAAGATTTGCCATAGTATCTGCCACTTTACATTCTATCTCAGGGGAACAGACTCTGATACCTATAGTGTAAGGCACGCAGTAATTCTCAACTAGCCAACTAATTTTAGACTATTGATTATGGTCAAGTAGTTTTACAAAATCCAACAGTGTACCCAGTTATTCTCATTTTTATTCTAGACTTTTCCCTCTATATCACAATGTCTTATCCTATCTTTGTATTTTATAAACAAAAAATGAAAGCCCTATATACATCAGCTGATTACATGATTGTTCATAAAATAATTCTTGAAAATTAATAGTCAACAGAAATTCAAGGGAATGACAATAGAAATGACAAGTAATCCATTCATCGATGTAAAATTAGCTATAGGAAATTAATTCAACCCAGCTAATAAAATATGATGTTTTATTATGAATATATAAGAGGAATAATTAATGTTCACAGACATTCATCCATGCCAATATAAAGGGTTTTAATCTTTTTTCTTTTTCTTTCCATCTTTCTAATATTTCTTTAAACATAACTCTGCAATATAATGAATTTACTTTAAAGTGTATATACTTGAAAAATAATACATCAGGTCAAGCATGGTCCATCCTGAATAGAATTAGGATTCAGCATAATTTTTTTTAATTAAAGTTGTCAGGAAGAAACATAATTACGTCCAAAATGAGAAAAATTCAGTATAGGAAGCAGAGTAATGGGAGAAAAAAGTAAGATTTACTATTATGTGATACATGCAGATTGGCAATAAAGACCCAAACTGTCAGAGTGAAAGAGAAGAGTAGCAGAACAGGCAGTTGAAGGCTGTTGCTTAAAAAAGGAAAGTAAATGTTACAGTCCAATCTTAATGATATTCTTGTGGCCTACATTTTGTGCTGAATTGTGTGCTACTAAAGCTTGAAGGAAGATGGTCTTTCCTTGGCAAGTTCTTCCTGCATGACGGTTAGATGTAGATGTGACTGTCAGTAGATCAATGACTTAGAAAGAATTTATACACATAGGTACATCTACAGATGGTACTTTATTCTATTTAGAGAACTCTAAGACTGGTTATTTAATAAAAATAGATTTCACTCTGTATCATAGTGGAATGTATCAAATATGTAGCAAAATTTAAAGTATGTATTCTGCACATATATATGTGTGTGTATTTATACATATATGCATAGTCATAACTTTAGAATATTTAATTATTATTGATAATTATACCCCCACAATAATAATTCTAAGAATATTATCAGAAAACATAGTTTTTGTTGTATCTGAAAACCTGTGAATGGTTATAGCAAACATAAGTACTTTATATTCACATTTACTACTTAAGAATTGTTTAAAAATATAGGCCACTTTTCCCCCTACAAATTGGTTATTGCTATTGGTTGTTTTAGTTATATAACAAAAATTAAAATCACAGCCCTTCCAGAGCTGTGTGTCTTCTGTAGCTGAATTTATTGTTGGCAAAGTAATCTAAAGGTTTTGTGACTCCTCATTGTCTTTCTGGGCTGGCCACCTCCAGGTCATTGCTGTACAGACAGGGAAATGAGAACAGAGAATGGAGATCCTGTTGTCCAGGGATGTGGCTTTTGTGGTCCATCCAGTGGTCATGTTCTCCCAGACTGGAACAGCCTCTGTTGCTTGCCAGTATTTCCTGCACTGGTTCAGGGATACCCTTCTCCAGGAATGGGGAAAAATAGGGTGGAGTTAGTATTGAGTTCGGAGAAGGCAATGGCAACCCACTCCAGTACTCTTGCCTGGAAAATCCCATGGATGGAGGAGCCTGGTAGGCTGCAATCCATGGGGTCGCTGAGTCGGGCACGACTGAGCGACTTCACTTTAGCCTGAATAAAATATAAAATAAAGGATTTATATATAAAAGCGCTTACCATTTGTCTTCAGTGAGCAGGCCCAGACTGAGGGTAGTATTTACATAGAAAGTGTTGCAACCTGGTTGATCCAGGAAGCACTTTCAGCCGGTGATTCCCTGTGACGCTGTAGTGAAGGAAGGAGAGTCAGAGTCACCTTCGAGACCATTGTGTAGAGTCTTAACTCATAAGAAAAAGTGAGAACCAAGCAGCAAGATTAAAGCTAGAAGGCCCAGAACAAGAGTTGAATCCATTTTGGTGACCTGAAAAGGCTATGGATGGCAAGAGTCCCTGAGCTCTCATTATGAGAAGTCCAATGCCTCTCCATTGAGAAGCAATAAATCAGGCCAAACACGCACGATGAAAGAATTCCCTCAAGGGTGGACACTGTTATTTATGTGACATGGTTCTAATTTTTTGGAATAGCCTCACAAACAGTTCCAGACAGATAAACCATTTTCCTATCAATCACAATACTGGGCATCTATTTAGATTTTGCCTTCTAGCTGAACTATGTCTAATAACATATATGATCATCTATTCAATATCTGTGACCCCAAATGAATAAACATGTAGTTTTTTTCCATAAATGATTTTTTATTTTTCCCTAAGCTTCTGGAACTTCAGGTCAAAATTTCAAGAATTTTCAAAAGTTTCCTGAACTTCAAATAAGATTAATGCTTCAGGAAGCTGTACCTTAACCTTTTATCTTGACTATGCATTTCAGTTGGCACTACATCATAGAGCTGAGACGTGTTTGCACCTTACTTTGATAAGCACAGCCAGATGTGCATGGTAGCCTAGCAGAGTGAGGGCTTACGCTTAAGCAGGCTAGTGTTGCACTGAACTATTATGACAAATGACTGGGTTTTTGATATTTCAAATATTTTTATCATGTATCAAATATGCAAAATATAGGATATCATTTATCCATACTTACTTTTGATTATATTTATACAGTTTATTCTCAATACCATTTCAGTATTTCACACTTGCATCATCTTATACTTCTACTTCATGTTTTTAGTCTATACTCCATACTTTTTAATTAGATGTAGTTGATATTCATATCCTATGCTTCCCCAATAGCTCAGCGATAAAGAATCCACCTACAATACAGGAGATGTGGGTTCAATCCCTGGGTCAGGAAGATTCCCTGGAAGAGGAAATGGCATCCCATTCCAGTATTCTTGCCTGGGAAATCCCATGGAGAGAAGAGCCTGGCAGGCAACAGTCTATAGTGTTGTAAAGAGTCAAACATGACTGAAGCAATTGAGTACACACACATATGCTCAAACACAGATTCCTAGGTTCCATTCCTTGAATGATTTTCCTTTCCCTCATTGGGCTTAATCCTACTCCGTTTTGCAGGAACATGGTTTCCAAAGAGATAATTAGTGGTGTTCACACTCAACATCTACACAAGTCACCAACACACATATACTCCTATACATGGCACAGGCACCCACATGCATACTCACTGTGTATAACTTGCAGATGCACATGTGCCTAGTTTCACAATCATACATTCATTGTGTGACACATACTATTCTACATACCCACTTGCTCACAGGCAGACAAGTGCCTGAAGTACGTGAACAGATACCCAGCCACACGCTTGAACATGCACATACTAGAGACACACTGCCAAGCAATGAAAGTTTGTAAGATCTCAGTAGATTTCTTAGAACTTTTTTTTCTTTCTATAATACATAGTGGGAACCCATGTAATATTTTTCTTGACTAGCATGATGGTCATTTTAAAAATTTGAATTAATAGGACAGACTAAAGTTTTTTTGTCATAAAAATGTAAGTATTACCAATTTAGTTTTTTATTATATCTCTTTTTCATCTCACATTTTTGCCATCCGAATCCCAAGATAAACTATAAGACAGTCTATTATTCAATTTGACAACATATGAGTGATTTTCTTACTCTTTTTCCTCGGCTTGTTATATACATGTTTTTTAACTGCATTAACACATTTCAAAACTGAGTTCAAATGTCATTTCTGTGAAGTTTTTACTAACTTCCCTAGATTCAATTCATTGATTTATCTCTCTTTTTTTTTTGGCTTAGAGTTTGTTGATTCTTCGCTTACAACTATTGTGATGTTGAATTTCAGTCAATTTTGCATATTTGTGTCCTTCGCAAGATTTTAGACATCTTGAGACCAAAAATAAGCATGTTTGTAACTCCTGTTGATCAGAAGAATATTTTTAAAGGCATTTAATGAATATTTATTAAAATAATGGAACATTTAAAAGTTTGCAGTTTAAACTGTATGTGGTTTTATTTATTAAAGAAAAATATATCCCCCTTTTCAGAAGATACTGTATTGAGTAAAGAGACATTGTATTTGTTCACTCACTGTGGTAAGTCCTAATCTAAACATGTCTCATGTCAATTATATAAAGTTTCCTCATAGGAGTCATATTTTTATTGGGACTTAAATACTAAGTCATAGAACAAAGGGTGTGTCATTATACTCGAAAAACAGATAAAATTAGGGTGAAAAATAGAATGTTTCCTAAATGTGAATATCTGTGATCCAGGCAATAGTTTTACAAGTAAGCTTGGTATTTTTAATCACTCAGTAGAAGATCACCTTTACAATCTGTCTGTTTCATTATAGTTTTCAGTTTTTACCTTCAGTTCAGTTCAGTCGCTCAGTCGTGTCTGACTCATTGCGACACCATGAACTGCAGCACACCAGGCTTCCCTGTCCATCACCAACTCCTGGAGTTTACCCAAACCCATGTCCATTGAGTTGGTGATACCATCCAACCGTCTCATCCTCTGTCATCCCCTTCTCCTCCTGCCCTCAATCTTTCCCAGCATCAGGGTCTTTTCAAATGAGTCACCTCTTTGCATCAGGTGGCCAAAGCATTGGAGTTTGCCTTAATGTTTACTAAAAAAGAATAGAATTAGTGACATTAACATTAAAATTATAAAAACTGAGAAGCAATAATGAGATAGTGGAATAGAAATTAGACAAAAGTAGAACTGTGTTATGTTCTTAATAAAGATTCCCTTACACATTTCTGGGCTTCCCTGGTGACTCATATGGTAAAGAATCTGTCCACAATGCAGGAGACCTAGGTTCGATCCCTGGGTCAGGAAGATCCTCTGGAGAGGGGAATGGCTACCCACTCCAGTATTCTTGCCTAGAGACTCCCATGGACAGAGGATCCTGGAGCGCTACAGTCCATGGGGTCACAAATAGTTGACAGGACTGAGTTACTAACATTTTCACTTAACACATTTCTACTATAACGGCAATAACATCTTCACTCTAATAGGCTGTCAGGAAAAAAAAAATCAGTTGCTTTGTGCATACTTGATAGCCCTATTACATTTTTCTGGCACAATTTTGTTCAGTTAAAATAACTTTCAAGAATTTTAATGGAAGTTAATTGCAATCTAATTTATACTTTTAAAAATTGAATTATGTTACTACATCTATAATTCTACTGGACACTGTAGAGCTTTATAAATGTATTACTGTGTGTGAAAGCCATTTAGAGACCTTGATTCATTGTTAATTATCTGGCACAAAGTATTTATATTCAATAGTCAATACTTTATGGTTTTCTTGCCTTGTAAAAAATACACTTTCAAAATGGAATTGCTGATGCTACAAACAGCCTTCATATATTAAACTTTTTTTTATGTCATTTTGTGAATAGTAATGAAAATCCCCCCGATCAGTATAAACACAGGCTTCAGAATACCTTGTAATTTCTTAAACTTCTGTGAGGCTTAGATTTTTTATCTAGGGAAAAATATTTAATTAGTTGAGTTTCATTCTAATTGAGGTAAAACTAGAGTAATAACTGGTGACTTCCTGCATGTTTCTTATGTTCCTTGTGCATCAGTTATTTTTATGTAAAGTGCTTTAGAGATGGCTGCCCAAGACTTAATTCCAGAGTTTAATGAAATAGGAAAATATCATACTGAACTGAACAACTCACACTTCAGTAAATTAACATTTCATTCTCTTTTCTTCCTGGCTTCAGGATAAAATAAAGAATTTTGTCTAACCATATGATTTTCTGCAAAGGATTGAATCAATGAATTACCACTCAGTAACAATTGACTTTAAGCAGTGTTCTGTTTGCTACTTACCAATCATTGTCCATCTTTAAAAGGATAATTGTTTTTCTTCAAAATAAGTAATTCTGAAAAATGTAGAGAAAACTATAGATTTTGAAGTGATACAGAAAGGGTTTGTATGTGAACTCTGTCATTTATACTAGATGACAACTTTGATTTGGGGGAGATAATGTCTAAATTTCAATTTTCTCACTTATAAAATATTCCTACTAATGAATTGTTAATGAAGGACTTCGCCATTGGCTCAGCAATAAAGAATGCTCCTGCAATGCAGGAGATGTAGGTTCAGTTCCTGAGTTGGGAAGATGGAAATGGCAACCCACTCCAGTATTCTTGCCTGGGAAATCCCATGGAGAGAGGAGCCAGTGGATAAGACTCCGCACTTACCTTGCAAGGAGCACCAGTTCAATCTCTGTTCAAAGAACTAAGATCCTGCATGCTGTGAGGTGTGGTCACAAATTGAAAAAATTAAAAATAATGACCCAGAAATTACACAATGGGATCCACTACTATCTCACTGGCCAGAGCTCAGTGATATATCAATATTATCAAAAGTGACAACTGGGAAATTCAGTGTACAGCTGAGAGATGATTTGAAAAACTGTAACTGATATTCAATTATTTGGTCTAAATAGCAACACTTAGGCCAAATGTAAGGGGGTAAGAAGTCTTTCCCAAAACCTCTCTACATTTATTATAAGTGTATAATTTTATTTTTATCCTGTTTCATATATATTCATGTTATAGTGCATTTCTTTTTCTTCTCCTTGTGCATACTGACTTGATAAAATTATTTTATATTTCACTGCCATTTTATACTCCATGTAATCTCAATGTACTCAGTTGTCCCTGCTGCTAAGTCACTTCAGTCATGTCCGACTCTGTGCAACCCCAGAGACGACAGCCCACCAGGCTCCTCCATCCCTGGGGTTCTCCAGGCAAGAATGCTGGAGTGGGTTGCCATTTCCTTCTCCAATGTTGTTCCTAGTAACAGTCATTTTCACCTTCATTCTTCCTTGTCACAGTGAGTGTGAATGCACAGGTGGTCCTGTGAGCCACTACAGCCCCATCTCTCTATGCAGACATCTCTTTCTTTTTTCTCTTTTTATATATGTTCTGATATAGTTCAGCAAGTACATCTAGAAATTTTCTTGGAAATTCTGTGTTGATTTTATATATCAAGAAATCTTATACTACATGTCACAATGTGCCTACCAACAGCTCATGTCATACAATTTAACCTGAAAACAAAATCAGCAGAAAGAAAAATCTTTCTCACTAGGGACTGCACAGTTTCAGGTCTTGTCCTCCTTTGGCTTATCTTGGATTCAGTTCAGTTCAGTCACTCAGTCGTGTGTGACTCTTTGACCTCATGAACCGCAGCACGCCAGGCCTCCCTGTCCATCACCAACTCCTGGAGTTCACCCAAACCCATATTCATCGAGTCGGTGATGCCATCCAACCATCTCATCCTCTGTCATCCCCTTCTCCTCCTGCCCTCAATCTTTCCCAGCGTCAGAGTCTTTTCAAATGAGTCAGCTCTTTGCATCAGGTGGCCAAAGTATTGGAGTTTCAGTTTCAACATCAGTCCCTCCAATGAACACCCAGGACTGATCTCTTTTAGGATGGACTGGTTGGATCTCCTTGCAGTCCAAGGGACTCTCAAGCATCTTCTCCAACACCACAGTTCAAAAGCATTAATTCTTCGGCACTCAGATTTCTTTATAGTCCAACTCTAACATCCATACATGACCACTGGAAAAACCATAGCCTTGACTAGACAGACCGTTGTTGGCAAAGTAATGTCTCTGCTTTTCAATATGCTGTCTAGGTTGGTCATAACTTTCCTTCCGAGGAGTAAGCGTCTTTTAATTTCATGGCTGCAATCACCATCTGCAGTGATTTTGGAGCCCCCAAAAATAAAGTCTGACACTGTGTCCACTGTTTCCCCATCTATTTGCCATAAAGTGATGGGACCGACGCCATGATTTTAGTTTTCTGAATGTTGGATTAAACATTGGCAAATAAGTCAATGAGCTTTGAACCATAGGCTGTGTGGTTATATAGGCAATTCTCTATCTACACACAGGCAGTCATCTCCACATAGTCCATGTATATGTCTGTTTTTCTATCAGCATATTTAAATGCATATACATAGTTTTATATTTGGTTTATCTCCAGTAGAGAGGGTTAAGGAATTTTTTCGCCTGAGGTTCATACTTCTGTTCAGATTTTCTCAGCTTTTCATTAATGTATTTTCTCTCTCCTCGTGAAACCTCATCACATTTTGTGGACATGTGTCTTTAGGCTCTTCTTTGTTGTCACAGTTTCTCAGATATTCCTTGTTATAGATGCTGTTATGAATTTCTCAAATTAACACATGTTAAGTGGATTACAGAGTGTTGGATGGTGAGATTGGTTTAACAACCGACCACAAGGGAAATTGAAATAGAGAAGTTTATTACTCACAGGCCCTGGGGATAGTTCCCTGTCATGCCTTGAGGGGCCACGTGGGGAATCAAGGAAGAGTGCAGAGAGAAGACCTGGAGCACATGACTTTATTAAGGTTCCTGAGTAAAGTGCTTTGTCTCCTGGACTAAGACTGGATTGGTCAATTCACATCCAAAATGCAAAGTTTTGGTAGCCCTAAGGGAATCATGGGTTTCCAAGGTGGTGCTAGAGGTAAAAAATCGGCCTGCCAATGCAGGAGACAGAAGAGACATGAGTTCGATCCCTGAGTTGGGAAGATCCCCTCAAGTAGGAAATGGCACCTTACTTCAATATACTTGCCTGGAGAATCCCATGAATAGAGGAGCCTGGCGGGCTACAGTCCATAGGGTCGCAAAGAGTCAGACATGACTGAAGTGACTTAGCATGCACCCATTCAAGGGAGTCTTAAGATTCACAGTACTGAAAAGCATCTGTAGGTAGAGAGAGGAAACTGTGGACATGAAGGGCTGTTGAAGAAATGCTATCAGGGCTTACATTTTCTTGTGACTCTGCAAGCTTCTACAGAGGGCAACTCAAGTATAAGTAGGTGGGCAGCTCATTTGGGCTCTTTATGGGCAGCTTGGGGCTCCCTGGTAACTCAGTGGTAAAGAATCCACCTGCCAATGCAGGAGACCGGGTTTGATCCTTGGGTTGGGAAGATCCCCTGGAGAAGGAAATGGCAACTCACTCCAGTATTCTTAACTGGGAAACCCCATAGAGAGAGGAGCCTGGTGGGCTATAGTCCATGGGGACACAAAAGAGTCTGACATGACTTAGTGACTGAACAGCAATGGGCAGCTTGGCTAAAAAAAGTTGCAGCCAAAACAACAATACCAAGGAGTAGCTTAGCTAAATTCTCAACAAATGACCTTTTAAATGATGGTGATTAAAGATTATTAATGATGGTTTTAAAGATTACCTATCAGATATTTTACAGAACCCCCCTCAATCTAGAGTTAAAATTTAATTTTCTTCAGTTTAATCTTTTTTTCCATTCTTTTTTCCTTTTCTTTTTTCCATTCCATATCCTTTGTCTCTTAAAAGTGTCAATTCTGATGTGACCAATGTTCATTTTTGTTGTTTAGATATATTCTTGTAAAGTGTTTAAATGATGAACATTTTATATTTGATTAAAGCACCTTTTTCTTTATTTGCTTTAGCTTGATTAATGTCTATTATTTTCCCATATGGTTTTCAGTTGTTTCCCTCTGTTAAATTTCTGTTAATATATCTTGTGTGTGTTTAATACTAGTAGCTGCTTTTTTTTCCAGCTTGATTGAGATAAAATTGACAAATGCATATTGTATACTATTAAGGTAAAATATGATGATCCAATATAGTATATATTAGTGAAATGATTACTGCAATAAATTTAATTAATATCTATCACCTCACAGTTGCCATTTTTGGTTTGCAATAAAACATTGAAGATCTACTTTCTCAGGAATTTCAGGTAAACAATATTCTATCATTAACTATAATCATTATGCTATACATTAGGTCTACAGAACTTACTCATCTTATTACTGAAACTTCATACTTTTTGCCTATTATCTCATTTCTCCCACCCCCTAGTCTTCAGCAGCTACCATTCTGGTCGCTGCTTCTATAAATTTGACTTTTTTTAGATTCTACATATAAATGGGATCATGAGTCTTTTTCTGACTAATTTTACTTAACATAATTTCCTCACTATTCATGCTGTCACAAATGGCTAGGTTTTCTTGTTTTTTTTTTTTATAGCTGAATAATATATTATACTGCAATATTATATATATATATACACACACACACGTTATATATATATTATATACATATACATTATATATATGTGTATATATATATGCATACATTATATATACATTCTATAGTATAATATTTTCTTTACCTACTCATCCATCAATATAGGTTGTTTACAGGTCTTAGCTACTGTGAATAAACATGCAAGTACAGTATCCAAAAAGTGGGGTTGCTGGATCAGATAGTAGTTCCATTTTCAGTTGTTGTTCTAGAATATTTATTCAAAAAAGTTTCCCTTTAGATTCCACTGTTACTGACATTTTATAATGTGCCTTCTATTTTCTTGAACATATTAATCACAGATATTTTAAAGTCCATGCTGATAAATTCAATACTAGTAACATAGGTTTGTTTCTATTTTTAAAATATTTCTCTTGATTCTTTATGTATCATTCTTAGTGAGCTTAGCTTTAAAAAAAAGAAAAAAAAACTGTATTTCAGAAGGTTTTATGTTTCACCAAAGATGATTTTTTGTTGTTTCTGATATGCAAAAAGGACATTTTATCTAGTCAAAAGTTGAGCAATTTTGAGGTTTTATTTCTGTCTTTGTAAGGTCTTATTCATCCTTATTCACAGAGTAGAGCAATCTGGTCAGTCCAATGGAGGTCTGAGGTATTTGCCAATGCCTCTTACATCTTGGTCAACACTTTCTACAAAACTTCCTACCTCAAATCTAGTGTTGACTACAATACATATGTCTTAAGGTGAAAAGCAAGGCAGAATATTGGGCTAAACTCAGACTCCCCTTTTCTTCTGAAGTCCGAATGCCTTACTGACCATGACCTCCCTTGAATCCATGACATTATTGAAAGTTCTGCTTACTTAGTGCTTTGTACACAGCTCTCTACTCAGGAACTTCTTGCAGAGCATTACAGACTAATTGAAAAATGTCTGGAATAAAAAGGCAGAGTAGCAGAATAGACCCACCTCAGTGTTCCTCCTGTCTCCAGAGGTACAGATCCTCAAGTTCCAGCTACATTTGTAGCCAAACATCTTGTTATTTTTAGACAAGAGTTAAACTTTTGTAACCAAATTATACCTTCCAGAAAAGGAAGTCTGTTCCCTCAACATTATTATATGTCCTAAAATCTTTATATATACTATTCCTTCTATCTGGAATACCCTGTCCAAGTCATTCATCTCGCTGATATTTTCTAGACTATCAATGATTGTTAAAGTGTCATCACTTGGAATTTCTTTGACTTCATTTATGAATAAGTGCCCTATCCATATGCTGTCACAAAATATTGCAGACATGAGATCAGATCAGATCAGATCAGTCGCTCAGTCGTGTCCAACTCTTTGTGACCCCATGAATCGCAGCACTCCAGTTGCTCATATATCTGACTGTAATTACGTATTACCTTTTACTTGAGAACAAGGTAATATATAAATATACATATGCATGTGCTGTGCCATGCTAAGTCACTTCACTCACGTCTGACCCTTTGCTATGGATTGTAGCCCACCATGTTCCTCTGTCCATGGTATTCTCCAGGCAAGAATACTGGAGTGGTTTGCTATTCCCTTCTCCAAGGGATCTTCCTGAACCAGGTATCGAACCTGCATCTCTTACATCTCCTGCTTTTGCAGGTGGATTCTTTACCACTAGCACCAGCTGGGATGTCCATGTATATATACAAGTATATGTAAATATATATATATAATTATATTTATTATCTGTAGGAATATATATATTTATGCATTGCATATAGTTTATTTCTACATAGTTATTATATATTTATATATAATGCTACACTCAAGTAAAAGATGAATACAGTCATGTATATCATTGTAATATAACATCATGTATAAATATAGTACATATAAAAATACACATGTATCTTTATTTTAATTATGCTATCACATTGCCTAAAATAAGGTGTGTTTTAAAACAATGTCTTTGAATCTGTGATGAATCTGTGATGATTAAAACCATCATGAAAATAGAAAAATGAACACAGATATCGTTCATAATGTTTAAATAATTAGTACAATGGACAAAAATAAATTGAAATCCACAGAGGCTTCATTAACTATCGGGGAACATTTTCAGACTGAGAGATTAGGATATTAATAGTCATAGACACATAATGTTGTTCATTAAGCATTGCACCTGAACAGATATTTCAGATCACCTGTAGACAATAAGACCAATCATTCTCCAATTTTCAAGAAACCCAAGGAGAAGTTACAGCAGGAGCTAATCAACTGGTAGAAAATTATTCTAATGAGCTTCAGAAGTGTTGTTTTCATCTCTTTTGTGGCTTGATATATTTCACCTCTTACTTGTATCTAAAATAGAATCAATCTAGCAAGTTTTTATGTTCTTTATGTTTTGTGATCTCATATTCTAGTTCCTGGGATATAAGAGTAAATAAACTGTCATAGACAAAATATATGTTTAGAATATAACATCATACAAAGTGATGTGGATTTGGGAAATTTTAAGCAAGGAAGGAGAAAAGGAGTTGGGAAATTGTATTTTAAAATACTGAGGGGTGGGGAGAAGTGTCAATGAAAAAAAGTCACAGTTGAATAAATACCGGTAGAAGGCATGAAAGTGAGTGATAACAGTGAAAGGAGGGAAGAGATTTCTAGGCAGTGGGAACACAGGAACATACCTTTAATTCAGTCACTCTGTCCTCCCTTAGAAACTCGGATCCCTTAATATTCAGATAATAGATGGGAAAATATAGCATGCAGAAGGCACTTCTGCTTCTTAAACTTTTATGAACTAAAATGACACATCATTTCTGTTCACTTTTAATTGGTGATAAGTAGGCACATGGCCACTTATGTTGCCAGAGATGTGACTAGACTTGGATATGACTGAGTGACTGAACTGAACTGAGAGATGCTGGGAAATGTACTCCAGCTGTGTGCCTGAGATGATGGAGTGGGATTAAAAGCTTGATGTAGTAAAAATGGGCTCCTCTGCATTGAGAGAGGTATTGTTATTGTCTAAATTTAATACATTTATTGTTTTCATTTTTACTTTCTAGAAGAGATTTTTATTTAGGGAAAAAATTGCAAAGATAACAGTTGCTCTTTTCAACCCCATGGACAGCAGCCACTCCAGGCTTCCCTGTCCCTCACCATCTCCCTGAGCTTGCTCAGACTCATGGCCTTTGAGTCGGTGATGCCATCCAACCATAAAGCCCTCTGTCATCCCCTTCTCCTCTTGCTTTCAATCTTTACAAGCATCACAGTCTTTTCTAATGAGTCGGTTCTTCACATCAGGTGGCCAAAGCATTGGAGTTTCAGCTTCAGCTTCAGTCCTTCTAATGAATGTTAAGTCTTGATTTCCTTTCAAATTGACTGGTTTGATCTCTATACAGTCCAAGGGATTCTCAGGAGTCTACTCAAGCACCACAGTTCAAAAGCATCAATTCTTTGGTACTCAGCCTTCTTTATGGTCCAACTCTCACATCCATATATGACTACTGGAAAAAAAAAAAACAGCTTTGACTATATGGACCTTTGTTGGAAAAGTAATGTCTCTGCTTTTTAATATGCTGTCAGGGTTTGTCATAGCTTTTCTTCCAAGGAATAAGTGTCTTTTAATTTCGTGGCTGGAGTCAACATCTGCCGTGATTTTGGAGCCCTCCAAAATAAAGTCTGTCATGGTTTTCCCATCTATTTGAATGAAGTGATGGGATCAGATGCCATGGTCTTAGTTTTTTGAATGTTGAATTTTAAACCAACTTTATCACTCGCTTCTTTCACCTTCATCAAGAGACTCTTTAGATACTCTTCAACTTCTTCCATAAGGGTGGTGTCATCTGTATACCTAAGGTTATTGATATTTCTCCCAGCAATCTTGCTTCCAGCTTGTGCTTCATCCAGACTGGCATTTTGAATGATGTACTTTGCATAGTAGTTAAATAAGGAGGGTGACAATATGCAGCCTTGACATACTCCTTTCCCAATTTGGAACCAGTCTGTTGTTCCATGTCCGGTTCTAACTGTTGCTTCTTGACCTACATACAGGTTTCTCAGGAGACAGATAAGGCGGTTTGGTATTCCCATCTCTTGAAAAAATTTCCACAGTTTGTTATGATTCACACAGTCAAAGGCTTTAGCATAATCAACGAAGCAGAAGTAGATGTTTTTCTGGAATTCTCATTGTTTTTCTATGATCCATTGGCTGTTGGCAATCTGATCTCTGATTCCTCTCCCTTTTAAATCCACCTTGAACATCTGGAAGTTCTTGGTTCACATACTGTTGAAGCCTGGCTTAGAGAATTTTGAGCATTACTTTGCTAGTATGTGAAATGAGTGCAATTGTGCAGTAGTTTGACCATTGTTTGGCATTGCCCTTCTTTGGGATTGGAGTGAAAACTGCCCTTTTCCCATCCTGTGGCCACTGTTGAGTTTTCCAAATTTGCTGGCATATTTAGTGTAGCACTTTAACAGCATCATTTTTTACGATTTGAAATAGCTCAGCTGACATTCTATCACATCCACTAGCTTTGTTTGTAGTGATGCTTCTTAAGGCCCACTTGACTTCACACTCCAAGAAGTCTGGCTCTAGGTGAGTGATCACACCATTGTGGTTATCTGGGTCATTTGATTTAGGGAAAAAATTGCAAAGATAACAGAGATACTCTCATATAACCCACACCCAGTTTCCTCATTTTTTAATATCCTACATCACTGTGTTGCATTCGTCACTATTAATAAATAGCTACTAATAGATTAACTAAAGTCCATATTTTATCTGGATTTCCTAAGTTTTCTAACTATTGTCTTTTTTTTCCCACTATTGCAAAGTACCATATTATATTATGTTGTCATGTCTCCTTAAGCAACTGTTGGCTGAATTTCTCAAATTTTTCTTGTTTATGATGACCTTGATAATTTTCAAACATCTTAGATAGGTATTTTATAGAATATCTGTCAGCTGGGATTTGCCCGCTATTTTTCTCATTATTTAATCAGCTAAGTTTTGAGAGAAAGACCAGAGAGATAAAATTTCATTCTCATCCCTTCATACCAAGCATACACATTACCCAGATGGCTTGTTATTGTTTATGTGAACTTTGGTTACCTGATTGATTAACCTTCATCATTTGGCCTGTTATTTTTAACAAGATAAATACTAGCATATGTGCAAAATTTGGGGAAAAATAGGGAAGAAAGTGGAAAATGGCAAAGGTAAGATAATTAGGGAAGATAGTATTAACTTAGACCACATTTTAAATTGTGTTCTTTATAAGCAGCAAGGACAGGTCGCTCATAGAAACTGGGCGAAAGAGAGGATAGGCAACACATTTCTCTTTTCTTAGGGAAATGGAAACAAAATCAGCAGCTGAGTGTGTGGATGGTGTGGCGTATGGTGAATGTTTCTGGACAAATGAGAAAGAATGTGGAATTTTAAGTCATCTGTCTTTATTTATCAGAGAGTGTACTGATATCTGTGTGTCTTGTATTTGTCTCACACAGATATGTTCATGTATGCAAAACTGAAAGTCAAAGTGAATCATGAATATATTATACTTATTTCAGGTATTGTTTTTAACTGTATGGTGCCTATGTTCACAGGGTGGTTTGTGTGTGCATCTGTCTTTATATATATTCATTGTAATCTAATGGCAATTACTTAGATATTCACCTATTCACTTGATTGAAAATGAGTCTGACTCACACCATGAGGGTTCACACCTATAAGAGAAACAAAATATTTTGTAATAAAGAAATAAGCCAATTACTACATTTCAACATAGATACTGAAATCCAAGTGCCATGAATAAAATATCCTTTTTGTTGTGATTGTGTGCATATAACCCATGTCATCTTGTATATAATTTATGCAAATATATATTTCCACATTAATATTTTATCTGAGAAGTAGGTTTTGGTAAGCCTTTTAATGGAACTTCCCAGGTGGCGCTAATGGTAAAGAATCTGCCTGCCAATGTAGGCAATGGCACCCCACTCCAGTACTCTTGCCTGGAAAATCCCATGGATGGAGGAGCCTGGTGGGCTGCAGTCCATGGGGTCGCTAAGGGTTGGACACGACTGAGTAACTTCACTTTCACTTTTCACTTTCATGCATTGGAGAAGGAAATGGCAACCCACTCCAGTGTTCTTGCCTGGAGAATTCCAGGGACGGGGGAGCCTGGTGGGCTGCTGTCTATGGGGTCTCACAGAGTCGGACACGACTGAAGTGACTTAGCAGTAGCAGCAGCCAATGTGGAGACATAATAGACACAGGTTAGATCACTGGGTCAGGAAGATCCCCTGGAGGAGGGCTTGGCAATTCACTTCAATATTCTTGCCTGGAGAATGTCATGGACAGAGAAACCTGGCGAACTACATTCTATGGGGTCGCAAAGGGTTAGACATGACTGAAGTGACTTAGCAGAAAGCAGGCAAGCCTTTTAATGGTGATATATCAAAGTATCTTGAAATTTATATCTAATCCTAAATCATAGCTTTAATTTAAATATACTTTTAGTTTTGAAGAGAACACTTTTATCTAATATCAAAATGAAAACATATGGTTATTATAACTTCTGGAAACCCTTGTTTTTTCATGTGGAACATCTGTTTACAAATGAGCCTCTGTTGCCATATTCATTGTAGTTTTCCTCTTATATATGAGAGACACTGTGAGAAATGGGAATTGTCTGAAACTGGAGGTGAATGTAACAACCAAAAATGTCACGTGAATTTGTACAGTCAAAATAGATTTCAAGGACATGACAGCTTGGCTTTAGGCCAGTTGACTACAAGGAAATTAATTTCATTTTTATATCTTGAATCATTGACAGTCAAGTGAAATTTTCTCAAAGGTTATATATAGTTTTTGGTTGTTTTTATCCATATAACACCTTTATTCTAAGAAAGTAAAAGTTTCTTTGATATCTAACTCACATAACTCTCTTTGAAACATAATAATATCATTTCAAATTATTTATATTGATAAATATTTTCATTATTTATATAAAATTTTTCATTGACTTACTAATTTGAAAAGATGAACACATATGCCTAAAATTGTTTATTTTGTATTTTTATTTTGAAATTATATTTTTCAAAAGTAAATTGTTAATGTAATACATAAGAATATAATTCTGCTAAATTAAAGGAAAGATAACATTTAATTTATAAGCAGTATGAGTATGAGACAATAGTGAGAATTAGTACTTTCCTTCCAATTAAAGAAAAGTCTGTCCCAATTATACAGATATAAGTAACACAAAGAATATTTTGGTTAATGTTTTGAGAATACTTAAAACTATGCATTCCTAGTATATGTTGTTCAAGGAGACATATTACAATTGCTCTTGTGTACTTGAAGTATCCTTGAAACCATATCCACACAATTCTATCTTTAATATAACCTTGGCTTTCACATTTTTAAAAGAAGATATTTGAAGCACTTTTTACACTATTTGGCCACATTCTTAGAAATTTTGTCAGGATTCTTGAAGCCAAAAAATGCTTCAATAGACATTATGCAGTCTGTATTTTCTCTTCCTCTCTACTTTCTTTTTATTTTCTTTCTTTCTGTTTAACACATAAACTGACACCCTAGAAGTATAATGTGTAACATTAGATATTTTATACTGACTATATCAGGCAGATTCCCAACAATCCAAGCCCTAGACAGAATGTTTAAAGAGACAAACTACTTACATTTCCGTTCCACAATGGAAAGCTGAGACAACTTGAATGACCCCAAATATCACATGCCATGTATCACTGTTCGACTAGCTCTATCATTTTTTTTTCATTGAATTATAACCATTGAGCACCCTAGTAAAAATAAACACATAAAGATTTTATTTTTTCTTTTTCACAGAAATTTTGTGATTTTATTTTTTTGTAGTCCTTCTTTGTATCCTTCAGAAGGACTTTGCTTCCTCTTATATTCAAATCCAAGCCCCTTTCCATTTTCCTTAGGGAACTGATTTACATAGAGAATTTTATTATTCTTTAAATAGTATCAGGGTAATGCAGACATACTCTACTGCTCTTTGAAATAAGGAGTGTGTTTATACTCTACACTGAGTAGATTACAAAGCTAAAGATGAGAGATACTTGCAATTCCGATATGACAAAGACCAAGTTCTCCCTATCCTTGGAGTCTCAACATGAAGCTGCCATATTTTATGCTACCATGTGGCATGGTTCATTTTACTACTCTGCTTACAGGAGTGGGGATAAGTGAGAGAAAGTCAAATAGAAAGGGAATTGGAATCCTTCATGGTCTTCTGGGTCCCAGGCACTATAGTAAGTGCATAAAATGACACTTTTTATACAATAGCTCTCATGTAAGGTGGGCTTCCCAGGCAGTGCTAGTGATAAAGGACCCACCTGCCAATGCTAGAGACATAGGAGATGCTGGTTCAATCCCTGGGTCTAGAAGATCCCCTGAAGCAGGCCATGGCAACCCACTCCAAAGTGTCAGACACAACTGAAGCAACTTAGCACACATGTAATTACAATAGTCATTCTTATATTGATTTAATTTTGAGAAAGTACTAGGTTTATACATGGTAGTTATTTCCCAGATGATGCAAGAATTGATTATCAGATCCAGAAGGCAAATCTAGGTTTTACTGTATCGGCAACAGTCATTTTTCCATTATATCATCATTCAGAAGGTAAGGCATAATCAGAGCATGATGAGGGTGAGTATTGATGTCCAAAACCATGCTTACTAAAGCTGTATGTGTTCAACAATTTCTTATATTAATATCTACACATGAACATGATGTCAGTTAAGAACAAAGTAAATGTTTGAGCAATATTTGAGGAAATGCTGTAAGAGTAGCCAATGAGAAATTTAGAGAGGTAAGCAAATGCAAATGACAGCAAATAAGTTTCATTCCCTTACCCCCACAGAGCACTTGAGAAGGCTCCAGTACCAAAGGCCACCACACCCTGGAACACACATTCAGCCAGCTGAATGTTGGAAGCTGGTTATTCCTGTGAAGGGACAGGGAGATGAGTATTTCTATCTGTTATGTATAGCACACTTACTTGTGCTTAAGGTGGAAAATTGACCTCAATGTGTGCAAAATCCTAAGTTCTTGAATGGGATGATTTATTCCATTTAAAAAGAGCAATGAAGTAATGTATGCATTTTAGTGATTTACTCCTTAAAAATCCAAATTTATAACTACACATTGACATATTCTTTCTAGTTTGATTATCTCCTATAACTGCTCAAAGGCATGCATTAAATTACTGATGTTTCCTTAATTTCCCCAAGTGCACAATTAAAGAACAGCACACGCACAGAGATGCACACACATACACAAATTAAAAAAATAAAGTTGCTTAAGGCAATATCGAGGACACAATTTGTGCCAATGGGATTTCTTGTCATCAGTCACTACAAAGCAATATTGATTGTTTTTTGCTGTGGGAACCACAGAAGATGAGATCCCAAAGTTATCCTCTAGGAGAAAGTGATAGTTTATATTTTCCAAGATCATCTTTCTTTAGTTTTTGGTATCATAAATGATACATTTGAAAATATAGTGGTAAATAAGTCATAATAATTTCAGTAGACAATATAGTTTTCAATTCTGATACTACTTTGTTACATAAAAAGTCCACTGATTTATTTTCTGAAAATAATCTAGGCAAATTTAGGTGAGTTGGTGCATGAATTAATTCATTCAATAAACACTCAGGAAAAAGTAATTAATGCCATACACTCTTCCAAGGACTGGGATACAGCAGTGAAAACAAACTCTGTTTCTTGAGCTTATGTTTTAGTTGGTATGATAGAGAATAGACATATATATGACGTATGTTGTGTGATTAGTGCCATAAGTAATTTTGCAAACAGATGGGGATGAGGTTGTACAGAGGGTGCAAAGATGTCTTGTAGTCAGGGATAACTCCTCAGAGATAAGTATATTAAGCAAATTCCTAAATGGTGTGAGTAAGCAATGAACCTCCCTAGAAGAGTAAGGTGAACATGCTGTCTTCCCTTGTCTTCCTTTTCATGGTTGGAGACAGTAAATGATTCTAGTGATTATATTGTACTTTGTCAGTGTTGTTGTCCTGAAGAAGATTGTTAGACAGTATTGTGGAATGTTCTATCATATTGCTGAGCACTCAGTTATGTCTGTCTCTGTGCGACCCTATGGACTGTAACCCACCAGACTCCTCTGTTCATGGGATTTTCCTGGACAGAATACTGGGCTGGGTTACCATTTCCTCCTCCAGGGTACCTTCCTGACCCAGGGATTGAACCAGAGTGTCCTGCGTCTCCTGCATTGGCAGGCAAATTCTTGACCACTGAGCAACCTGGGAAGCTTAGTATATAAAGAGTATCTATTTGTTGAATGATTCAAAGACCCTCTTTGAAATTTTCTGGGACAAAATTACATCTTTCTTCCTTTAATTTATGTGAAGCCTGCAGCTGTTCCTGTTTGAGCAGATCCAAAGAGTCTTCCTGAGGGCAACTTTTGCTTCATTCTTAAGCTGCTGTGTCTGGGAAGGCAGGGATAGTTTTCCCCTCAGTATCTAAAAGACTCACAATATTTTCATTTTATGCTTTGATCAAATTTGAGCACATTCATTTAATTCTTCACAATTTCACTTTGAATAAAATATGTTTCATTATTCTTTTAGCTTTTGTTAAGGAGTTTCACAATACACAGTAACACAATATTTAGCACTCCAATTTATGTAAAGTTGATTTTTGAAGATATTATTTATTACTTCGGTGTTCAAAATATAAAAAAAGTTTGTGAAATTTTTACTTTAGAGCATTTTTTTAGTTTTTAAAAAAGTTTATATTTCCTAAAGCACTAGTGTGCTTCCTCCATTTATGATCAAATAGACTGCATAAATAATACAATTTCTTTTTTTTTCCTTTCCCTCAAAGATCAAAGCCAAATGCAAACTTCAGGCATGGTAACTTTTCCCTTTCTCCTGATTTACCATTTCTATTTATTTATTTTTTTACTTAATTGAATCTTATTTTGCTTTAAGCTGTCTCAGAAGTTTTGTGCAAAGAGTTGGGATAGTGCATGCATACATAATAAACAAATTAACCATTTCCATTTGTTGTTGAACAAAAAACCTAAATTCTGAAACTTATTTTTCTCATAAGCATGTATGTTTTTAGTTTACTTTTCAAAACATTATTGAGGACCTATGAACACATATTTAGCATGCTACCTATTTTCCATATGAAGATTTATTCAGAAGTTGGTATAAGTTAATATTAAAAAATGATTTAACATAACTTACAGTGATAATTTGAAAGCTATTCATTCAAGTATTTATTAAATAACCATGAGCAAATAATGGTAGTATCCCCCTTTTTATTAATTAAATAAATTTATTTGATTTCTAAAATTTAGTACTGTTTTTCGAAGTGCTAAAAATCCAATTAAATCTAACATAGCATGTATGTGAAACTCAAAAAGTATAGACATTTGGAACTATCATGCTATTGTTATGGGGAAGAAAATGAGGAATTAAAAATTAAAATGAGATCCATTACAGAGTTGCATATAGTATTTCTTTGTCAGAATGGTCACTGTCCATGAGTAACTTCAATTAATTATGTCATATAATATATACTATATATATATATATATATATATATATATATATATAGTGGCTAAGAACATGGACTTTAGATACTGGAAGTTCTCGGTTTGAATCCAGGTTTGCCACATTTTAGCTGTATGATAGAGGTTCTGCTTCACTGACTATGCTAGAGCCTTTGAATGTGTGGATCACAACAAACTGTGGAAAATTCTTCAAGAGATGGGAATACCAGACCAACTACCTCCCTCCTGCAAAACCTGTATGCAAGTCAAAAAGCAACAGTTAGAACTGCACATGGAAGAATAGACTGGTTCAAAATTGGTAAAGAAGTGCATCAAAACTATATATTTTCACCTTGTTTATTTAACATATGTGCAGAGCACATCGTGTGAAATGTCGGGCTGGATGAAGTACAAGTAGGAATCAGATTGCTGGGAGGAATATCAGTAACCTCAGGTATTACCTTACCTGCCTCCTGCAAAACTTGTATGGCAGGTAAGAAGCAACAGCTAGAACGAACATGGAAAAATGGACTGGTTCAAAATTGGAAAAGGAGTATGCTAAGGCTGTCACCCTGCTTATTTAACTTACATGCTGATTAAATCATGAAAAATGCCAGGATGGATGAAGCATAGCTGGAATCAAGATTGCCAGGAGAAATATCAATAACCTCAGATATGCAGATGACACCACATTTATGGCAGAAAGCGAAGAGGAACTAAAGAGCCTCTTGATGAAGTGAAAGAGGAGAATGAACAAGCTGGCTTAACACTCAACATTCAAAATTCTAAGGTCATGGCATCCAGTCCCATCACTTCATGGCAAATAGATGGGGAAAACAATGGAATCAGTGACAGACTTTATTTTCTTGGGCTCCAAAATCATGCAGTTTTGCAATGAGCCCATCATTGCAGATGATGACTGCAGCCATAAAATTAAAAGACGCTTACTCCTTGGAAAAAAGCTATGACAAGCCTAGCAAGCATATTAAAAAACAGAGACATTACTTTGCCAGCCAAAGTCCATCTAGTCAAAGCTATTGTTTTTCCAGAACTCATGTATGGATGTGAGAATTGGACCATAAATAAGGCTGATAGCCAAAGAATTGATGCTTTTGAACTGTGGTGTTGGAGAAGACTCTTGAGAGTCCCTTGGACAGCAAGAGATCAAACCAATTTAAAGGTAGTCAACCCTGATATACATTGGAAGGAGTGATGCTGAGGCTGAAGCTCCAAGACTCTGGCTGCCTGATGCGAAGAGCCAACTTAGTGGAAAAGACCCTGATGCTGGGAAAGATTGAGGGCAGGAGGAGAAGGGGACAACAGAGGATGAGATGGTTGGATGGCATTACTGACTCATGGTCATGAGTTTGAGCAGGCTCCAGGAGATGGTGAAGGGCAGGAAACCTGGAGTGCTGCAGTCCATGGGGTTGCATAGAGTCAGACAGGACTGAGTGACTGAAAAACAATAAGAGGTAGTTTATTCAATGTCCTCATCTATATAATAAGGACAATATTAGTCGATTTATATGGTTTATATTGTTTAAATGGAATAATTTATGTCTATTCGTAGTAGAGGCCTCCAAATTGGTTCTACAGAATGTAGATATTGGTAAATTTTACTGTCAAAATAAAATAAAATATCTGCAATATGCTGCTCCCCATGAGCTACTCAAAGTACAATATAGTGATTTTTTTTTTTTTAATTTCTTGAATGGTGTCTTAAGTTTCTCACATGCCCTCATTTGTGAGGCAAATGTCATCAGCCTTATTCATCCTTTTCCACACTTTCCCCTATGATTGACCTCTATTCCACAGCAGCCAATGATTATGCCTGTAACTGGATGCAGGTCATTCCAGGAAGAGATATAAAATATAACCTGAAATCTAAATTTGTGACAATAAGTAACCCTGCATTTCATGTATTTCCAATCCTGACTAAAAATATTCAAGTACTATTTTATAGAATAATTTATTTATTTCTTTTTATAGGAAGGGCAATGTATTTTGATTTGTTCTCAAAGCCCTAAGTATAAGTAATATTCCAGGTCTTGGAGTATCATGAGTACATTTATACACAACTGATCTTCAGGGAAGAGTTTCCCTGGTAGCTGAGATAGTTAAGAGTCTGCCTCCAATGCAGGTGACGTGGGTTCAATCCCTGGGTTAGGTAGATCCCCTGGAGATGGAAATGGCAACCCACTCCAGTATCCTTGCCTGGAGAATTCCATGGACAGAGGATCCTGGCAAACTATGGAGTCTCAAAGGGCCAGATACAACTGAATGACTGAGGGAAACCACATTTGAGTTTGTTTCAGAACCCTACCTCCCTTATATATTTTTAAACAATATTAAATATTGTATTATATATTGTAATAAGCTAGATATAGATATAAAAGCAATATACTGTTTCCCCTCAAATAATAAGCCCTATTGAGAATAGCATTCTGATGAATAAACTCAACTGATGAATAATGGACTATCAAATTCCCATGACTAATCCTTTCTTAATCATATTTAAAATTTAATTTGTAACTTCTCAGAAGTTGATAATCAGAGAGAAAAAGGTTTGGTTTAGTTTCTTAGGTTGTTCGCTTGGCACAAGTTGGAATTTAACCGTCTTTTTTTTTTTCCCCAATACTTTGAATATATTGTGCCATTCCCTTTTGATCTACAAAAATTTCTGTCAAAAAAATCTGCTGATAGTCTTACAGAAGTTCCCTTGTTCTTAACTATTTTTTTTTTCCTTACTGCTTTTAACATTCTTTCCTTGTCTTTAACTTTAACTTTTTAAATTATAATGTGTCTTGGTGTGGGTTTCTTTGGGTTTATTGGTTTTGAAAATTCCTGTGCTTTCTGAACCTGGATGTCTGTTTCCTTCCCCAGCATTAGGGAAAATTTTTAGCCATTTTTTATTCAAAGAGTATTTCAGCTTCTTTTTTTTAAATTATTTTTTATTGAAGGATAATTGCTTTACAGAATTTTGCTGTTTTCTGTCAAACCTCAACATGAATAAGTCAAAGGTATACATATATCCCTTCTCTTTTGAACCTCCTTCCTGTCTGCCTCCCCACCCCACAACTCTCAGTTGATACAGATTCCCTGTTTGAGTTTCATAATATAAGTTTCCATGTTACTCTTTCCATACATCTCATCCTCTCCTTCCCTCTCCCCATGTCCATAAGTCTGTTCTTTGTGTCTGTTTCTTCACTGTTGCCCTGTAAATAATTTCTTCAGTACCATTTTTCTAGATTCCATATATACAAGTTAGAACACGGTATTTATCTTTCTCTTTCTGACTCACTTCACTCTGTATAATAGGTTCTAGGTTCACCCACTTCATTAGAACTGACTCCAATGTGTTCCTTTTTATAGCTGAGTAACATTCCATTGAGTATATATACCACAATTTCTTTGTTCATTCATCTGTCAATGGACATCTAAGTTGCTTCCATATTCTAGCTATTGTAACTAGTGCTGCAATGAGCAATGGGATACATGTGTCTCTTTCAGTTTTGGTTTCCTCAGGGTATATGCCTAGGAGTGAGATTTCTGGGTCATATGATTTTTTTAAATTTATTTATTTTAATTAGAGGCTAATTACTTTACAGTATTGTATTGGTTTTGCCATACATCAACATGAATCCTCCATGGGTGTACACGTGTTCCCAATCCTGAACACCCCTCCCACCGCCCTCCCCATACCATCCCTCTGGGTCATCCCAGTGCACCAGCCCCAAGCATCCTGTATCCTGTATCGAACCTGGACTGGTGATTCGTTTCTTATATGATATTATACATGTTTCAATGCCATTCTCACAAGTCATCCCCCCTCCCTTCCCACAGAGTCCACAAGACTGTTCTATACATCTGTGTCTCTTTTGCTGTCTTGCATACAGGGTTATCGTTACCATCTTTCTAAATCCCATATATATATGTGTTAGTATACTGTATTGATGGAGAAGGCAATGGCACCCCACTCCAGTACTCTTGCCTGGAAAATCCCATGGACTGAGGAGCCTGGTAGGCTGCAGTCCATGGGGTCGCTGGGAGTCGGACACGACTGAGCGACTTCACTTTCACTTTTCACTTTCATGCATCAGATAAGGAAATAGCAACCCACTCCAGTGTTCTTGCCTGGAGAATCCCAGGGACGGGGGAGCCTGGTGGGCTGCCGTCTATGGGGTCGCACAGAGTCGGACACGAGTAAGCGACTTAGCAACATACTGTACTGATGTTTTTCTTTCTGGCTTACTTCATTCTGTATAATCGGTTCCAGTTTCTTCCACCTCATTAGAACTGATTAAAATGTATTCTTTTTAATGGCTGAGTAATACTCCATTGTGTATATGTACCACAGCTTTCTTATCCATTCATCTGTTGATGGACATCTAGGTTGCTTCCATGTCCTGGCTATTATAAACAGTGCTGTGATGAACATTGGGGTACACGTGTCTCTTTCAATTCTGGTTTCCTTGGTGTGTATGCCCAGCAGTGGGATTGCTGGGTCATAAGGCAGTTCTATTTCCAGTTTTTTAAGGAATCTTCACACTGTTCTCCATAGTGGCTGTATGGTGGTTTTATTCCTAAGTTTTAAAGGAATCTCCATACCGTCTTCCATAGTGGCTGTATCAATTTACATTCCCACCAACAGTGCAAGAGTGGTCCCTTTTCTCCACAGCCTTTCCAGCATTTATCGTTTATAGATTTTTTGATGAGGGCCATTCTGATCGGTGTGAGATGATATCTCATTGTAGTTTTGATTTGCATTTCTCTAATAATGAGTGATGTTGAGCATCTTTTCATGTGTTTGTTAGTCATTTGTATCTATTCTTTGGAGAAATGTCTGTTTGGGTCTTTTTCCCACTCTTTCATTGGGTTGTTTGTTTTTCTGGTATTGAGTTGTACGAGCTGCTTGTATATTTTAGAAATTAATCCTTTGTCAGTTGTTTCATTTGCTATTATTCTCTCCCATTCTGAGGGTTCTTTTCACCTTGCTTATTGTTTTGTTTGCTGTGCAAAAGCAGCACAAAAAGTTTAATCAGGTCCCACCTGTTTACTTTTGTTTCTATTTTCATTACTCTAGGAGGTGAGTCATAGAGGATCTTGTTTTGATTTATGTTATCAAGTGTTCTGCCTATGTTTTCTTATAAGAGTTTTATAGTTTCTGGTCTTACATTTAGGTCTTTAATTCATTTTGAGTTTATCTTTGTGTATGGTGTAAGGAAGTGTTCTAATTTCATTCTTTTACATGTAGCTGTTCAGTTTTTCCAGCACCATTTATTGAAGAGGCTGTCTTTGCCCCATTGTATATTCTTGCCTCCTTGTCAAAAATAAGATACCCATAGGTGCATGGGTTTATTTCTGGGCTTTCTATCTTGTTCATTGGTCTATATTTCTGTTTTTGTGTCAGTACCATACTGTCTTGATGACTGTAGCTTTGACTATAACCTGAGGTCAGGAAGGTTGATTACCTCACCTCCATTCTTTCTCAAGACTGCTTTGGCTATTCAGGGTGTTTTGTATTTCCATATGAATTGTGAATTTTTTTGTTCTAGTTCTGTGAAAAATGCCATTGGTAATTTGATAGGGATTGCATTAAATCTATAGATTGCATTTGGTAGTATAGTCATTTTCACAATATTGATTCTTCCTACCCAGGAACATGGAATATCTCTCCATCTGTTTATGTCATCTTTGATCTCTTTAATTAGTGTCTTATAATTTTCTGTGTACAGCTCTTTCATCTCCTTAGGTAAGTTTATTCCGAGATATTTAATTCTTTTTGTTTCAATGGTGAATAGGATTTATCTCTCTTCTTCTGGGACACCTATAATGTGAATGCTAGATCATTTGATGTGTCCCATAGGCCTCTGGAAAGGTGAAAGTGAAAGTCACCCAGTTGTGTCCGACTCTTTGCGACCCCATGGAATATACAGTCCGTGGAATTCTCCAGGCCAGAATACTGGAGTGGGTAGCCTTTCTCTTCTCCAGGGGACCTTCCCAAGGTCTCCCACATTGTGGGCAGATTCTTTACCAGCTGAGCCACAAAGGAAGCCCAAGAATACTGGGGTGGGTATCCCTTCTATCCCTATCCCTTCTCCAATGGATCTTCCCAAACTAGGAATCAAACCAGGGTCTCCTGCACTGCAGGCAGATTCTTTACCAACTGAGCTATCAAGGAAGCCCAAACTTTCCTTAAGTTTTATAAAATATCAACATATAAAGGGAGCAGAGAGAACTTAATAATCATTTTGAAATTGTCATATCATTAAAATGATTTTCTCCAAATAGTGAATATAAAAACAATAGAATATCAAACCAGAATTTGTACTTGTTTTTTTCTTTTAGATTTTGTGTGTATGGATGTTTATATTTGTTTCATTCTGGGTAATATAATTATTTTTTTTTCTCTAACCTGCCTTTATCACCTGGCTAGATAATTTAACATCTCCAGAGAACTGTTAGCTCTGGAAAAAAACTTGCTGTCATGATAAATGCAAGGAATTGTTCCTTAAATGGTTAATCAAGGAGACAAGTCAAGCCAAAAATTGTTAAATAAGTGACAATGTCTATTTAAAAAATGTTGGCCCCTAAAGTTATCTTCATTTTTGTCTTTCCTATTCTGATTGGATGAGTTCTACTGCCTTGTATTTGAGCTAACCAATCCTTTCTTCTGCTTCTTCAAGCCTGCTGTTGAACTCCTCTAATGCAATATTCCATTCAGTTATTGGATTCTTCAGTTCTGTGACTTTTGTTTGGTGCTTTGTTATATTTTCTCTTTGTTGAGGTCCTCACTGTGTTCATCAATTCTTTTCCCCAGTTCAGTTAGCATCTTTATGACTATTGTTTTGAAGTCTTTCTCAAAATTACTTACCTCTATTTCACTCTAACTTTTTTCCTGAGGTTTTATTTTGTCCTTTTATTTGGAACAGATTCCTCTTTTCCTTCATTTTGCTTGATTCTCTGTGTTGATTTTTTTTTTCAAGTAGGTGAAACAACCACCTCTCCCAGACTTGAAGGAATGGACTTGTGTAGGAGATGAAACTTGTCATTCAACCCTGCCTCACCCTTTTGCTGCTTTTTATGCTTTTTTTATGCTTTTTCAAATTTTTATGTTTTTCCAAGCAGTATATTATATTTTTTAATAGCCACTAGTGGCAACAGTTGAAGGTGTACCAAAACTTGTCAGTATCCCTAGGGGAAGTGTATTAGCACCTAGGTTCATGCTGTTTGGGAGACAGATCCTCAGGCAACAGCTTTTAATAGCATGTAAATATGTACAGTTCTGTGGGACTGCAAACATAAGCTCTGCTGGCCAGGGGATCTGGCAGTGCCTCCTGGGTGGCAGTCACAAAAATGTATAAGGTGTTTTCTGGGACAAATGCATAATGCTGGTGAGCTGGAGTAAAACAGAGGGAGAGGACCATAGCCTAAAACCCTCGAGAGCAACCTTGCAGTCCAATGTGCTGTGTGCTGTGCTTAGCCATTCAGTCTTGTCTGACCCTTTCTGACCCCATGAACTGTAGCCCACCAGCCTCCCCTGTCTTTGGGGATTCTTCACGCTAGGATACTGGAGTGGGTGGGTTGCCATGCCTTCCTCCAGAGGATCTTCCCAACCCAAGGATCGAACCCAGGTCTCCCACATTGCAGGTGGATTCTTTACCATCTGAGCCACCAGGGGAGCCCTTGCCATCCAATAGATGTGAGCCAAACCTGAGACCTGCCCATCAAGCTAAAGCTCCGGGACAGGCAAAGAGGTCTTAACAGAAAGGCTGAGGGATGTGCCTCATCTGCTGTGTGAACAGTTCCCCAGAGCTGATAGCAATTGCCAGAATCCCAGGGGACCCAAGAATGCAAGCAAACCCATCAGCCACCCAAACCTGGTGATCTAGGAGCATCCTCTGGGTGGCAGCTGAAAAACAGGGCACGAGACACAGAAACTCAGGGCACCAGACATAGAATCTTAGGGTACCAGACACGTGTATAGCTTCCCTCCAGGAGACACTGGCACTCTAGGGTACAAACTAGAGAGAGTGCAAGGATAATGCCTGCCATCCAAGGTCTCTGAAAAGGATTACAGTCAGCCCCTGAATGTGTGTTTAATTAGAAGCCTGAGGGTTAGTTAATAGATCTTCTTCTTAGAAAAACTGAGCCAGTTGCCTCTTGTTGTGCCCTGGAAGTATAGCTGGTTAAGAACTCTGTTGGTCTCAGTCCTGCGGGACCACAAATGTAAGCCCCACTGGCTGCCAGAGCCAGGTGATGTAGAGGTATCTCTTGGTAGAAGCAGCAAAAATTGGGATGTGTGACAGGGATATGAGCTGTTTTCTGGGTGACATTAATTATTACAGTCCTGTGGGACCAGAAATGCAAGCTTCCCCAACCTCCAGATCTATCCCTTGGGCAACAGCCACAGATATTGGGACACCAGATACATTTTAAGCCTCCCTCCCTGGAGCTGCTGGTGCCCTAACAAAGGGAAAGCATGAAACTGGCACCCATCAGTCTCTAGTCCCAGAGAGTTTTCCAGCAGGTTTGTAAATGTATGTGTTAAATTAAATGCCTGCAAATCAGAGGAGTGAGAGAAGGAAATGGCAACCTACTCCAATATTCTTGCCTGGAAAATCCGTGGACAGTGGAGCCTGGAGGACTGCTGTGCATAGTGTCGCACAGAGTCAGATACGACTGAAGCGACTTAGCATGCATGAATGCATTGGAGAAGGAAATGGCAACCCACTGTAGTATTCTTGCCTAGAGAATCCCAGGGACAGAAGAGCCTGGTGGGCTGCTGTCTGTGGGGTCGCACAGAGTCGGACACAACTGAAGTGACTTGGCAGCAGCAGCAGAAGCAATCACAGGAGTAGATCTGCTCCTCAGATCCATACCTGAATATAGGCAGGTGAGCCTTCACTTAAAGTCTATGCACAATCAGTTGCCTCTGACCCGGACACTGGGGCAGGGTACATTTGAGCTGGTGAGCCCATTAAGAGCTTCTCCCAGACTGCTAGTCTTGTGAGTCTCAAGAAACCAGCCTTGTTGGTTTTCAGCATTAGATTTGGTGGGCTCATCTCTCAGGGGCAAGTCCTAAATGCCCAATATGGGATTTGAACCCTTTACTCCTTGAGGAGAAGTGTGGGGTTTTGAATTCTCTCTCTGGTTGTGGGACACCACACAGCACGTGGGTTTTTGGTGAGACTCCCTTCCAGCTTCTCCTACCCACTTTGACGTGGTTTCCTTCTAATTGGCTTGATATGTAGTCATCACCCAGCCAGGCTTTTTTTTTTTTTTTTTTTTTTTTCTTAAGAGGAAATTGTTCTATACGTACCTGCTTGACTCAGTGGTTATAGATGGAGTTGAGTTCAAGACCTTTCTCTGTCACCATCTTGAATCTCATTGACTTTGAATGTTTTGTTCTATTTTTTTAATGAATTCGCTAATAGGAATTTAATACATATTCGATTGTGTTATTTATAAGTGGACTTCCATGGTGGCTCATATGGTAAAGCAGTCTGCCTACAATGAGGGAGACCAGGGTTCAATCCCTGGATAGGGAAGATCTCCTGGAGAAGGAAATGGCAACCCATTCCAGTACTCTTGCTTGGAAAATCCCATGGATGGAAGAGCCTGGTAAGAGTTGGACACGACTGAACGACTTCTTTCTCTGTCACCATCTTGAATCTCACTGACTTTGAATGTTTTGTTCTATTGTTTTAATTAATTGCCTAATAGGAATTTAATACATATTCATTTGTGTTATTTATAAAGTACTCAAATATATTCAAAAGAGTGAGTGAAAGCATTTCTTAATTCTTTTAAAGAGTAAAAGCTTTAACATTAAATTAAAATATATGTTGTTTCTGAGGTTAATTTCACTTCTAAGATATGTAAAGCAGTAATTGTTGAAAGAGATTTAGTATTACGCCTCTATTCTCTAAAATCTTTATGTCCTAAGTTTAGGGATACCACAGAAAAGAACTGAAAAAAAAATATTTAGGTGAATATTACTGGAAAAAAACTTTCTGAATTGTAGTGTTTGTCCATTACCATAGTATAAATACTTCCACAATGGCCAATGTCAAGTTCCTGACATAATGTCCTAAAAGCAGAATTGGAAACAAAAAATGTTGGACACAAGTATCTATTCCATCCAAAATGTGCTTATTAACTAGAAATATGATACAATTGTTTTTGTTTTACTGTATTTTTATTTCAAGTAAAAATATCTGATATTTCATGTCCATGTTTTTGAAAATGAATATATCAATGTTTTATAATACTATGAATTTTAAAGAGAATATATAGAGAGTAGTTCATATAAATCTCTGAAGCAGCTTTCTGAGGTTTCAATGACAAGTTGATTTGCTTTTTTCTTTAAGCAAAGTTACCTCAGGAACCCAAGATTATAGGGATTTAAAAAAAAAATATTTATTGTCATTTATATTTATCAGTTACCATGTATTATCCATCTGGTTTCTTTTCAGGTTTCTGCATATATCTAAGGCACATGTGATTGAATCTTTTCCATACATGAGATATTAAGATATATAAGGAAATATTAGACATATTATATGATATCTTAGAGATCACATATAACACACCTGTTCAAAATTTTAAAGATGAAATCACTTGAGAGTTCATGACATGAAACCACTGACATATAGACAGAAGTTGCAACCACTTCCACGCTCAGATCAGTATCAACCTAAAATACCTAGAAAGCAAAGTATAATTAGATTTGAACTGACTTAACACAATGGTATTTAGATTAAAAGTTAAGTGTAAAGGGCTTTGCTCATCTGTAGTAGCAAGTACCTCATATTTTTAACACTCCTTTTTGTTTGAGGGTTTGGGTTAACATTTGCAGCTCGATCATTTACACAATTACTAAATAGTTTGGCTCAGAAATTTCACTTCCTCAAAACAGGCTGAATCAATTAAATAATTTCCTCAAGCTCATGTGGTATTTTATTATAAATCCATTGTTCAGATCCACATGATCCTAGCTTTTTTTTTTTTTTTCAAAAGTTTTTAAACTTTACATAATTGTATTAGTTTTGCCAAATATCAAAATGTATACCTGTGGTGGATTCATTTTGATATTTGGCAAAATGGTTCTTAAAATCCAAGTCACTAGTAGAGAAATAGGTCCTACAAAGTCCTCTGGAAGCTCAAACCATGGTTTAATAGCTGACCTCAGTGGTGGATTTCACACAATTATTTCTACCATATAGACTAATTTAAACAGAACATATATATAACTATTTTTTAATCTTTAAAAATGTAACATGTCCCTTATCAAAGTCATTCTTGAAGTTAATCTGTGCATTTTATTTATTTTTTTTCTATATGCTCTGTGCTTTTCTCAACAAGTAAATAAGTGTGGTTTTACCTTTTTTCTTATTTTTACTTGAACTTTACTTTTTTTTAAATTTTATTTTATTTTTAAACTTTACAAAATTGTATTAGTTTTGCCAAAACTTTGCTTTAAATAGTTCAGCTCTGGCTTTTATTCATAGAGAGTAGATTGACTAAAAGTACTGTTTTGGACCCACTTAAATTATCAGCAAATTAATTTGACTAGAATTTATAGTCAGAATGGTTAAAACAAATAGCTTCAGTCAAAATAAGGACATTATAGTTTAATCATTTGCATGAGGTAAATTTAATTAACTTAGAGAAATAAATTGAATTAATGTGTATTTATTCTGCAAGTATATGTATGGAAGTTTTATATTGGTGGATTGTTTAGAGACTCTTTCTGCCCTTTTTGTTGGTTTTTTTCCATCCAAATATTATTTCTTTTAAGAACTTAAAATCAGATTTATAAGATCTCGCTGCCTTTGCTAATAGGGCAATCCATCTTAAGATCTCTAAAAAAAATGTATCCTTTATGTTAACAGACAAAATTTTTCCCAAATGTATACATGTTCTGATTTGAGAAATCTGTTAATATCCTATCTTACATGGAAAAAGGGGCTTTGCAAATGTTGTTAAGAATCTTGAGATGGTGAGCTTCTTCTGTCTTATCTAGGGGCCCAGAATAAGCATGAGGATTCTTATAAGTGAAAGAGCAAAGTGAAAGAGATAGCAAGATAGAAAAGGAGATGTGAGGATGAAAGTAGAGCTTTGAGTATGAAGAGCCAAGGAATGTGGGCAGGCTCTAGAAACTGAAGAAGAAGGAAATGGGTTATACCTGAGAGCCAGAAGAAGGACTCAGTTCAGTTCAGTTCATTCACTCAGTCCTGTCCGACTCTTTGCGACCCCATAAATCACAGCATGCCAGGCCTCCCTGTCCATCACCATCTCCTGGAGTTCATTCAAACTCACGGCCATCGAGTCGGTGATGCCATCTCATCCTCTGTCGTCCCCTCTTCCTCTTGCCCCCAATCCCTTCCAGCATCAGAGTCTTTTCCAATGAGTCAACTCTTCACATGAGGTGGCCAAAGTACTGGAGTTTCAGCTTTAGCATCATTCCTTCCAAAGAACACCCAGGGCTGATCTCCTTTAGAATGGACTGGTTGGATCTCCTTGCAGTCCAAGGGACTCTCAAGAGTCTTCTCTAACGCCACAGTTCAAAAGCATCAATTCTTCGGCGCTCAACTTTCTTCACAGTCCAACTCTCACATCCATACATGACCACAGGAAAAACGATAGCCTTGACTAGATGAACCTTTGTTGGCAAAGTAATGTCTCAATTTTGAATATGCTATCTAGGTTGGTCACAACTTTTCTTCCAAGAAGTAAGTGTCTTTTAATTTCATGGCTGCAGTCACCATCTGCAGTGATTTTAGAGCCCCCCAAAATAAAGTCTGACACTGTTTCCACTCTTTCCCCATCTATTTCCCATGAAGTGATGGGACCAGATGCCATGATCTTAGTTTTCTGAATGTTGAGCTTCAAGCCAACTTTTTCACTCTCCTCTTTCACTTTAATCAAGAGGTTTTTTAGTTCCTCTTCACTTTCAGCCATGAGTGTGGCCAACCCAGGTTTGACTTCCAACCTCCAGAACTGAAAGATAATAGATGGCTATTGTTTTAAGCCACCAGGTTTGTGGTAATTCCTTAAAGAGTAACTTTAAATAAATGCATCTCTACTGCAAACATTTCCCAGAAGAGGGGATAGTTAGGTAACATTACTGAGTCAATGGACATGAATTTGAGGAAACTCCAGGAGATAGTGAAAGACAGGGGAGCCTGACATGCTGCAGTCCACTAGTCACAAATAGACACAATTTAGTCACTGAAAAACAACACCTTAACTGGTGATTACAGAAAAGGTTCTCATTTTTTGTTTCCTCAACCCTCATTTTATCATTTCAGTTGACTCTGTTTGGTACCAGTGACATTCTTCTATTGTATAAAATAACATCTACTGGGCAACAATGCTGTTTGGGTTCATTATCACTGTCATTTGAACATTTAAACATCTGTTTAACATCACAGACTTGCCCTGACACTGCTAGTACTTTCTTTATGTCCCCATTGAGTATTACTTCTTGCTATGTCAGTACTCTTTGTAAAAAATTGTCCTTCTCCTGTGCATAAATAGACAGATACACAGAGTCTCTTTTTTGCTCATAGAATTACTACACTCCTCCAATGGATACAGCTGAGTTCAAGATAGGACTGATTGCAGGATATCCTACCCTGAACTTCCTCTCACTTGGTCTTTTATCTGGTGCCACATAGAGTAAATACAATGCTTCTTCCTTATGAGAGGTTCTGTTACACCTGATGATAGATTTCAAGCACTCACATCAGCGTGACTGCTCCCACAGAACATCTTTGACTATCTGTCTTCTTCAAGCAGGACAACTGCAGAACCACACAGGTAGAGTCTGAACCCCACAAACCAGAAAAGTGTTTCCATCTCCACTGTTCTGAACTATATAATACTGTTAATACTTCAAATTTTCACATTAAGTTGTATAGGTAATGAACTTAAAACATCAATCAAGAGGACTTGAAGTCAACTAAATCATTAATATTTTTATAAATATTCAGATTTTACTAGTTCTGTTAGAAATCCATGTTGCTTTTCTTATCCCAATATTTAAAATTGTGTGCTATATACTAATAAAATATTTGATGACATTTTTTTCTGTTGAGGAGAAATGCCTTAATTCTCTCAACTTCCTTCTCTCTCACACAATCAATTCATTAAATGTCAAATGATTACTAATGAACAAGAGTGATTATCAAGATGATATCCAATTTACATTTTGCCTTGCCAATTACATTAAATATAATTTAATTAACTAATTAAATGAATTAAATTGTTTCATAGAATGAGAGATTATTAAATAGTAAGAATTAAGAAAAACCCTGATTAACAGGAATACTGGAAATAGAAATTTTTATAATTGAATTGTCTGTTTAAATTATTGAGTTAAATACTCTATTCACTGAAAACATTTGACCAATATATTAAAAAATACATAAATATGAACTTATTGAAATCAGTAAGATAATTATTTAAAATATTATTAAAATTTTATACTTTTGCTTTAATTTTTCAGTTTATGAATTTAAAAATTTAAATGAGTATAATTTTTTACAGTCTATATGAATATATACATACTATTTTATAACTTTTTTAACTTTTTAAAAATTTTATAACTTTTTAACTTTATAACTTTTTTATAACTTCTAGAAAAGAAGACTCTGGAATGAATATCCACATTGGATCAAGAATTTGAAATTCAGGTGAGTTAAATGCCTTTCTCAGATAATATGATCAGAACAAGTTCTCAGAGATTTTGAGTTTTAGACCTATGTTCTTTGAGCAACATGTTACTGACTTTCATTATTAAGCTAAGCCACTAACATGAAGTTACATTCTTGCTTCACTTTCATTTTTCTTAAATGAGAGGTATAGCAAATTTCTAAGTGATGGGAGATTTTTATAATTAGAATTCAGAGTAATTGAGATAGTATGTGATTAACAGTATTCAATGATGTATTGGATATTCAATATCTATATCTATATAGATATAGATATGTATATGTATATCTATTGTATTGGATATTCAATATGTATATCTATATCTATATCTATCTATATAGGCCATGCCACTTGACTTGCAGGATCGAAGTTTCCAGACCAGGGATGAATTCTGGGCCCCTGCTGTGGAGTGTGGAGTCCTAACCAGTGGACCTCCAAAGAAATCCCTAAGATCTATTTTTAATACAAGTTTGCAAATAGTATTTTTGCTTAGAAGGCAAATGCATAACAACTAATTTTTTTCTGCAAATCTGGCCTTTAACATCTAAACATTGTACTCCGCAGATTATATGCAGCAGTGCAGTATGTGCATTCTAGAATTTGACAATTTTAATACTGAACTACATTCATATATTCCCACCAAAAATGGAGGTCAACTTTGTATTGTTTAGAATTTTTCTTTTTTGGGGGTGTTGTTTTTCTGCTTTTAGAAGCATCATTTTGAACTCCCACTCCATCAGATTCTGTTTATTCAGAACAATTTCTAAGAAAATCAACTGAGGTTTTTAAGATTACCTTTTTCTTTTTTTTTCCTTTTATTTATTTATTTATTTTATTTTTTAACTTTACAATATTGTATTGGTTTTGCCATATATCAACATGAATCCGCCACAGGTATACACGTGTTCCCCATTTCCTTTTTCCTCTCTTATATTACCTGTAATTTCATGATGGTAGAAGTGAATCATCACTATAGTTAGAATTCATTTTACTTTCTCATGGCACAAATTCTTTTAGCGTAGCAGTTTGTGGGAGACAATTAAAGGAGGGATTATCTGAAATTGTGGGATTTTTTCATCAACTATAAATGCAAGTGTAAAAAAAGGGTTGTTTTAAACCCATTTTATTTTTTATTTATTTTTTTTTGAATTTTATTTTATTTTTAAACTTTACAATATTGTATTGGTTTTGCCAAATATCGAAATGAATCCGCCACAGGTATACATGTGTTCCCCATCCTGAAACCTCCTCCCTCCTCCCTCCCCATACCATCCCTCTGGGTCATCCCAGTGCACCAGCCCCAAGCATCCAGTATCGTGCATTGAACCTGGACTCAACAACATCAAAATTGCCGATTCAATTGATTTTCATGCAGCTTTTCATAGTATAGTGCAGATTCTAAAGACAGATTAGTTAAATAAGAGCCTTGACTCCACCATTTTGCTCACTCTTTGACCAATTTGCTTAACCTCTCTACCTAAATGTCCACAACTGTAAATTGAAGATAATAATAGAACTGACTTGGCATCCTACAGAAAAACTCAAACAGATGTTTTGACCAACCCAATATAAATATGCCAACTTGCAATACTTAGAAACTCTTGAAAATAACAGCCTTAAATGAAGAATAAGGCATCCAGTGATGTTGTTTTGATACTACCTTTATTTCACTAGCAATCTTCTGCACTCTAGAATGTATGGATTTACAGCTGTTCAGTTCAGTCGCTCAGTTATGTCCAACTCTTTGCGTCTTTGCGACACTGTGAACTGCAGCATGCCAGTCCTCCCTGTCCATCACCAACTCCTGGAGTCCACCCAAACCCATGGCCACTGAGTCGCTGATGCCATCCAACCATCTCATCAGCTGTTGTCCCCATCTCCTCCTGCCCTCAATCTTTCCCAGCATCAGGGTCTTTTTAAATGAGTCAGCTCTTCGCATGAGGTGGCCAAATTATTGGAGTTTCTGCTTCAACATCAGTCCTTCTAATGAACACCCAGAACTGATCTTCTTTAGAATGGACTGGTTGGATCTCCTTGCAGTCCAAGGGACTCTCAAGAGTCTTCTCCAACACCACAGTTCAAAAGCATCAATTCTTCGGTGCTCAGCCTTCTATAGTCCAACTCTCACATCCATACATGACCACTGGAAAAGCCATAGCCTTGACTAGATGGACCTTTGTTGGCAAAGTAATGTCTCTGCTTTTCAATATGCTATTTAGGTTGGTCATAACTTTCCTTCCAAGGAGTAAGCGTCTTTTAATTGCATGGCTGCAGTCCCCCACCTGCAGTGATTTTGGAGCCCAGAAAAATAAAGTCAGCCACTGTTTCCACTGTTTCCCCATCTATTTGCCATGAAGTGATGGGACCGGATGCCATGACCTTAGTCTGAGTGTTGAGCTTTAAGCCAACTTTTTCACTCTCATCTTTCACTTTCATCAAGAGGCTCTTTAGTTCCTCTTCACTTTCTGCCATAAGGGTGGTGTCATCTGCGTATCTGAGGTTATTGATATTTCTCCAGGCAATCTTGATTCCAGCTTGTGCTTCCTTCAGAGTTTGTCATGATATACTCTGCATATAAGTTAAATAAGCAGGGTGACAATATACAGCCTTGACATACTCCTTTTCCTATTTGCAACCAGTCTGTTGTTCCATGTCCAGTTCTAACTGTTGTTTCCTGACCTGCATACAGGTTTTCAAGAGGCAGATCCGGTGGTCTGGTATTACCACCTGTTTCAGAATTTTCCACAATTTATTGTGATCCACACAATCAAAGGCTTTGGCATAGTCAATAAAGCAGAAATAGATGTTTTTCTGGAACTCTCTTGCTTTTTCCGTGGATGTTGGCAATTTGATCTCTGGTTCCTCTGCCTTTTCTAAAACCAGCTTGAACATCTAGAATTTCATGGTTCACGTATTGCTGAAGCCTGACTTTTAAGCATTACTTTACTAGCGTGTGAGATGAGTGAAATTGTATGGTAGTTTGAGCATTCTTTGGCATTGCCTTTCTTTGGCAATTCTTACAGCTGTTAGAAGTTTATTTTATAAACAGACAAAACAAAATTAAAATGATAAATCAAGTGGTGAATTCTACAAGTAGGACATAGAAAAAATAAGTGTACGTATCATAAGGACTCTGCAAATATACAAATACTAAGAAAAACAAATAAGCAAATAACAATAACAAAGAGAACCAATCTAATCCCACCTGATAATGGTAGTATTTTAATATTTTACATTTTTCTATTGTACTCTCACCTTAGAATTTTATGCTTCTCTTGAGATATCTACAAATCAAATATTGTATCATTATAATGGACATGGAACATGGAAATGTTCATATAATGAACATCTATGAACATGGAAAATATCTGCTTTAATAATAATGTCAAGCCAGTCCATAAAATTTCTATTTATTTTGAGGGAGGACATGTATATCTTATCGCTTTTGACCATTAAAGAAGTGGTATTTAAGTACCTTTAAGGGCAAGGCACCCCACTCCAGTACTCTTGCCTGGAAAATCCCATGGGCGGAGGAGCCTGGTAGGCTGCAGTCCATGGGGTCGCAAAGAGTCGGACACGACTTAGCGACTTCACTTTCACTTTTCACTTTCATGCATTGGAGAAGGAAATGGCAACCCACTCCAGTGTTCTTGCCTGGAGAATCCCAGGGATGGCAGAGCCTGGTGGGCTGCCGTCTATGGGGTCGCACAGAGTTGGACACGACTGAAGCGAATTAGCAGCAGCAGCAGCAAGGGCAAATTACTTGAATGTCTGGTAATCTAATAATCTAACATTCAAGTGTTTTGTGTTTATTTTAAATGAAAAGAATGAGAAAACAACTATAGTAACCTCTGTTTTACCATCCTCTACCAAATAGAGTCACTGGAATAACTACCACACAGCACTGTCTCCTTAAACCAAACAGACCAAAACCCTTATATGGTGAGTGCTCATTTTTATTGCTTTTGTAAAAAAGAAAATATGTCCAATTGGGAGCTGATGAATGAGGCAAATAGTTTCATAAGGAATGATACAGACAACACCAGCATCTTTCTTTTAACCATGGAGCTATGTCCAAAGTCAGAAGGTGGGTGGCTGGGGATGTAATATCTAGTACTTTTCATTCCTATTCCTCACAAAGAAAAATTGAAACTAAAAACTGTACATAATGCATTGCAAAAGTAGTGTAGATGGCAATGTTAAAAAAGTATCAAATAAGCCCTGTATTAAATAACTGTCAAATTGCCTTTTGTACTTAAAATAAAATATTACTACCTATCCATATGCCATTTATGATTTCCCACTTTAAAAAAGGATTTCGTTCAGCCAAGCCAGACTGACTCTCAATTATTTTATAAAAGGATGCTTCTTTTGTGTCTAAAACATGCAATAAAACTCCACATCTGGTCCTTACATAAATAATTGATGAGTTTTTCCTTTTCTGCACAAGAGTATAGTATAAATTTGAGAATGAGAAAGTAGCCTTACATTTCAAACACTAGAATGGGACAGAAATGAGGCCTACTTTCTCATTTTTAATATATGTGTTAATGATGACTATAATGTAATCATAAATGGCATTTAATAGGCTGTATTATTTTATTTTAAGCTAAGTTCATAAGGTGATTTAACAGTCATTTAATACAAGGCTTATTTACTACTATCTTTTATTTTTTTCTAATTTGATGTGAACCATTTTTAAAGTTTTATTAAATTTGTTAAAATATTGCTTCTGTTTTATGTTTTTGTTTTTTAGCCATGAGTCAGGTGGAATCTTAGTTCCCTGAATAGGAGTCAAACTCACACCTGCTGCATTGGAAGGTGAAGTCTTAACCACTAGACTGCCAGGGAAGTCCCTGATCTATTGCTTTTCAATAGGGGGGCAAGATAAAAAAAAATCCTGAGATAATCCATAACATTCCATTTCATAAACAGTTGCATTGAGTTTCTAATTAATAGAATCCATCTTTTAAAATTGTATCTTCCTTTTTATTTATACTTACTTCCAGTTTATTCTGATTACCCCTTACTTTCCCTTCTTCCTTCTCTGTAAGTTGGTGTTACTTTTTAAATTATTCTTCTTATAGTTGACAAATACAGCAATTCTAGGTGTTATAACCACCAGTGATCATATTCAGAGGCAAAGAAATAAAAGAAAGAAAAATAATTAATTTATTTGGCCTACTTTTTAAAGTGTGAGATAGCCATATATTTCACCCACCCCAATACTCTATCTCTGCAATATATGTCTTGTCACATTAATTTGGTAAAAAAGGCCACCATAGTATCCCAAACCCATGCTGCTCAGGGAATTGGGAATAGCATGATCGATTTAGACTAGTTTGAAATTCGTCATTTATCAAAGATAGGGACATCTTTGATGACCTATGGCTACCTGAAGGAAATATACTGGCTTATGACAAGTAAAGAAGTTGAACGTTTTACATGTAGACACTAAATAATGTGTATTAATATAGAGAGCACAACCTATCATTTAAAATTTAGATGATTTTATTAAATCCAAGCTCAAGACTGAAGTGATGTAGGTTCTGCACAGTAAAATTTTAGCTGAAGAGAAGAGAGTGTTCCAAGGAGAATATATAAGAAAGCAGTCATTAGTCTAAATAAGAGTCAGTATTGCAGAAGATTAGAGGAAGAAATAGGATGATATTTGACAAAGTTCTATTGGGTAAATAGATAATGCATATTCAAAAAAACTTCTCAACAGATAACATCAGAAAAAGACAGATATTAGGAAAGTTTTCAAGATTCGTGTGATTTAATAGAGGACAAATCAGCATAAAAAGCAAATAGTTTCAGATAAATAAGTAATCTTGATGTTGAGACGAAAACCTGGAAGAGAAGAACAAGCTAGAAAGTTAAATTTTTCATCATTGGTAATGAAAAAAGGAGAAACTTCAATTTTATAGCAAAGACAAAGGTCAAAGAACAATCACTATGTGGGTAACTACAAATATCTGAATAAATTATCTGAGATATTAAGTGGTCAGGAATGAAAGTCACTTGTATCCCTGATAGTGGACACAAGGAGCTGTAAAACCTGGATCAGGATGAGGCTAAAACTTGAGGTTATTATTTTTATTACCATGACTATGAGAAGAAATGATGTACAGAAAAGCAGATAGCACTTGAGCATCCATGAAGTAGAGCCTGAGATGGTGAGAGAGATGAACAGGTCTGGGCTGGTGAAGAAGCTCATAAAAGTATTGCATAGACTTTTGACATATGATAGAGTTTATAAACATATTTTAAATAACCACCATCCATTTTTTACAATATTGGAGAGTATATTAATGGGTTTTATAGTTTCATATGTGTCTTAAAGACAGAATTTAATATCCATAAATATACTTGCATAGACTTTTGACATCCTCTAAATATATAATACATTATCAGTACATAATTTCCTTGTTTATAATGCAGTATGATGTACATGCAATTTTTTTTACACCTTCAGATAAATAATGTGCTTATAATACTTGAGTAAATGTATTAATAAAATTAGTGTTCATTCTTAAACTTAGTATAACATGATTTACCTTGTTATCAACATTAAACATTTACAAATTTTAGAAATAATTTATGTTTTATTTTTAATGCTCTATTAGCTCAATATTCTATTTATAGGCCCAAATTAAATTTTCTGGGCATTTTGCCCACATACTATTTGTGTTTATCTCCATACACTAAAAACTGAAGGGCAGCTTGCTATGAAAGAAACATAATATGTAACACGCATTCAAAATATATAAACTTACTATATTAGAAAATAATGCAGTATAATAATTATCATATAAGAAGAATATATCTAGCTTTTTAAACTATGACCCATCTCCTAGAGTAATGGAAATAAAAACAAAAGGAAACAAGTGGGACCTGATTAAACTTAAAACCTTTTGCACAGCAAATGAAACTATAAGCAAGGTGAAGAGACAACTCTCAGAATGGGAGAAAATAATAGCAAACAAAACAATTGACAAAAGATTAATTCCCAAAATATACAAGCAGCTCATACAACTCAATACCAGAAAAACAAACAACCCACTCAAAAAGTGGGGAAAAGACATAAATAGACATTTCTCCAAAGATATACAGATGGCTAACAAACACATGGAAAGATGCTCAACATCACTAATTCTTAGAGAAATGCAAATCAAAACTACAATGAGATATCACCTCACACTGGTCAGAATGGCCATCATTAAAAAGTCTACAAACAATAAATGCTGGAGCGGGTGTGGAGAAAAGGGACCACTCTTGCACTGTTGGTGGGAATGTAAATTGATACAGCCACTATGAAAGATGATATAGAGATTCCTTAAAAAACCAGGAATAAAACCACCATATGACCCAACAATCCTAATCCTAGGCATATACCCTGAGGAAACCCAAATTGAAAAAGACACATGTACCCCAATGTTCATTGCAGTGCTATTTACAATAGCTATAACATGGAAGCAACCTAGATGCCCATCAACAGATGAATGGATAAATAAATTGTGGTATATATACAAAATGGAATATTACTCAGCCATGAAAAAGGAATGCATTTGAGTCAGTTCTAATGAGGAGGATGAACCTAGAACCTATTACACAGAGTGAAGTAAGTCAGAAAGGGAGAGATAAATATTGTATTCTAATGCATATATATGAAATCTAGAACAATGGTACTGAAGAATTTATTTACAGGGCAGCAATGGAGAAACAAACATAGAGAATAGACTTATGGACATGGGGAGGGAGGAAGAGAGGGTGAGATGTATGGAAAGAGTAACATGGAAACTTACATTACCATATGTAAAATAGGTAGCCAAATGGAATTTGTTGTATAGCTCAGGAAACTCAAACAAGGGCTCTGTATCAACCTAGCGGGGTGGGATCGGGAGGGAGATGAGAGGGAGGTTCAAAAAGGGAGGGGATATATGCATACCTATGGCTGATTCATGTTGAGGTTTGACAGAAAACAATGAAATTCTGTAAAGCTATTATCCTTCAATAAAAAGAAATAACTTTAAAAAAGAATATATCTAACTCTTTTAAAATGAACTATGAGAGTATGTATATTCCTCTCTTTATATCAAGGACCAATATAGTAATGAGAGCTGAGAACTATATTTTTCTGACATTCAGAGAACTTTGTAGGTCAAAGGGCTTCTTAGATATCAATTATTTAACACTGCATACTGCCATTGCTCTGGCTACAGCTGCCCGAATCAGAAAATGTAGGACAATCATCGATGGGCTAAGCAATGGCCTAAGTGTGATCAGAGAGAACTCTTCCTAACAGCATTCTTTGACCTGGCCCAGGCTGGAATGCACTTTGATCCTTCTTATTGGGTTGAAGCAATGGTAGAGAGGAAAACAGAAGTTGAAAGAAGGAGACTCAAGCTGTTGGAAACACAAACAAAGAATATTGAGTAGAGGCTGTGTCAAAGGAAGCAGAAGCAGTGATGTGGAGAGATATTTATGGTATTAGCAGGAACAGTCACAGTTAGAAGCTGAGACAAAGGATCTCTGAGTCACCATCACAGCATAAGCAAGGTTACTGGAGCAGGGAGCAGTGTGCTCTGCCTGCTGGAGAAATGTGAGGATGGCCAGCTTGTCCATCTGGGCCACTGGAGATATTCTGGATCTGGAGCAAAATTCCTGACTTCCTTCAAGTTTCAGCATGAGCGGCTGAAGTGATGACCTATTTTTCTTTATTAATCCTCATAAAAAATGCTTAACTGAGACAGCCTTTATTTCAATCAGATTCTTGGCAGCCTGAAAGAGCCTACCTAACACAGTCAATATTTAATTCTTCATTTTCCACACACTTCCTCAAATGACAGAATGAAATTTGAAACTAAGAAACTATAAATTTTTAAACTGTTTAAATATCACAATTCAAGATATGGAGGAACACAGTTTTACCAATTTAAGGGCTAAATAATTTTTAAGTTTAAACATTATTTTGAAGTATAAATTTCTTGTGATCAGAAAAAAAACAGACATCTGACTTGGTAGGAATGTCTATATAATTCTTATTATCTCATGAAAGAAGCAACACATGCTGTCCAAAGAAAGACATTATTTTTGCTCATAGTAACTTTTCAAGTGCAAAGTGCCCATAGACAAGAAGCTTTAAATCACAAGTTATAAGTGATGTCTTTAACAGAAAGTTTATAGTGGATCCAGAACTTTTTTTATAAGCCTCTTTTCCTATGATCACCCGGGATAAAAGGCAAGGAAATAGTATTGAAACCACATAGTCTGCTTTTAATTTACTCTATATTTTTATCTCCAATCTTACTGTCTTTGAAAGGTATTTTGGAACTATCTTTTCTTTCCATGTTTAAATGTTTAACAATGCTATTCCTCGAATTTCTGTAGCTTCATTTACTAGTTGTAACTATAACTTAACAGTTTGCCTAACAAACAACTTACATGTTTATTCCTGTGCCTGAACTTGAATTGTCTACTCTAGAACATTTTCTCCACCTCAAACATTACACACTTCACATTTTTAATATATAGATTTAGTTCCCTCAGAAAGGCATTTTCAAAAACAGAAATAGTACTTCAAACTGTACAATTTAAACTGTCCAATATTTCAAGAATGAAACAGCACAGCTAAAAGGATGATATAAAAATAAGTAAATGAAAATATTAAGGACAATGCAAACATTCTGACAGCTCATACAAATTATCTATTACTGACGTCTATCTGGATTTTATCTCTAAAAGTTCACTGTGTATTTCTAAAGGTGTCATATAAAACTTTCTATTTAAATTTTAAAAATCTCTTTATTCAAATGACAAGCAATCATATTTCATTTGATTCATTTTATAAAAGCCCAATCATTTGGGCTTTTATGCAGCCATAAATGGTGCCAAAGTCTAAAAAATTGTTTGTCACAATTAGAAGCAAAATACCACACTTTTAGTTTAGCTATGTGCATCCAAATCCTTTTACTATCTAATGTTGGGTGCTAATATCTAATTTAGAATTTAGTCTTCATGAAGGCTGGGTTTGAGCTGAGATCTAGTGGTAGGGGACTTGAGTATTATTATTTGTTTTCAGGCTGCTGTAAATCTATCTGGGAAAGTAAATCATGGTGTGGTATTCTAGGAAATGAGACAGGCTGGAACCTGGCACCCTTTGCTACAGTATTTGTACCTGAACAAACCTCTCCTCCAGCAACGAAATTAAAAGAAACTGTGGCGGATTCATTTTGATATTTGGCAAAACTAATACAATTATGTAAAGTTTAAAAATAAAATAAAATTTAAAAAAATAAATTAAAAAAAATAAATAAAAGAAACTATATGGGACATGTGCAGAAAATCTAAACCACACCTCTAGTTGACCCCTTGATATACCCTTACCCTCAACCTGTATAAGGAACAAGCTTGCCCCCACCATAGGGAGCCATCGAGCAAGGGAACTAGTTGCTTGTTTTCACTCCCTGTCTGCTGCAGCAGGGGCTGCAATAAAGCCTTTTCTGAATTTCTTATCTGGCTTCTAGTCAATTTCTATTGATTGGGGAAGGCCAAGAACTCTGTTCGTTATTAGAAAAAAATCAATTAAAATTCTGGATAGACCATCCTAAAGGTAGTCAATCTGAAGGAGACAGCAAAGATGGAAGCCTAGTTTTAACACTTATGGTATAGCTTTTAGGCAAGCTAAGAAGTGGGGAAAAGGAAGCAGGGCACAGAGTAATAATTATTTTTTTTTAAGGGTGGAGAGACTAAGGAGAAATTTGAAAGAAAATCCTTGACCTTGAGGAGGAAGCAGTTAAAAGCACACAGACTTACTGTAAACCAAAAGGATAGGGGAAGAGTCCTTGATTGTGAAACAAAAAGAGTAAATAGCAATAGGCTCTCAAAACTCACCTGGAAACATGGACTATTGCCAATTTCAGGGCTGGTAATTTCTAGCCATATCTTCAAATCAGAATGTGCCTACTTGGTTTGGCAGGGCATCGGTCTTTTCACAGAAAGAACATAATTATGTTTCAATTGTAGCTTATTTAATTCAACATTATAGGCTGGGCAGCACACAGCTGTAAAATGTGATACAGTTAAAAGGTTTAGAAATTTTCATTTTTTACAAAATCTACGATAAAATAGCTTTTTGATTGCTACCCTCCTCCGATATAAAGATTCCATGCTCAGTTTATAAAAAAAGAGAGACTACTCAAAGGATAAATATGAACAGAATGTAGTAAGCATACCATATATGCAAAATAGTTCCAATTAATGATTAGTATTTTTCTTTAAATTTTTCTGTCAGTCTTTTCCCATAGTTGAGATTTTATTTAGTTCATATATTTTGATTTTCCAACAACTATTTTTTTTGGTAAGTTCTCTTCCCCTTTTTTCATTTCTAGAAAATATTTGTTGACAAATGAGTTTACTTATATAGGGGTTCTTAGAATAGCCTCAAGGTATCACCTAGCTAGGGTTCCAGATAAATGACATCTCATCCACCCAAGCTCAAGGATATGAACATCCAATTAAAACAAACTGTAGCCACCACTTCTCTTATTCAGAAATAGTGTCTCAGATTGTCTTCATCATCACTCTAATGGATCTCACATTCATGAGTGTTGCAGCATCTCCCCTCCTGACCAGTTCTGCCCTTTAGATCTTTGATTTTTTTTGGCTGATCTTTGTTACAAAGTGACCAAGTAAATTTGGAGACACAACTATTATGATTTTTTGTTGTTTATTTTGACATCAATGTCACAGGTAGCAACAGGAACCAGTCTCCTCTGTCACAACTTTAATACTGATATTATGTGTAATATCACATCGTACCAAAAGGCTGCTATAAATATTCACACTGATTAAACATCCCTAGTACGAAGACAAACCTCCTTTCCTATGGTCTAAGTGAAGTTTTCTATGGTCTCAGTGAAGTTTCAGCTCTCAGTGTTTTTTAGGCTCAGTTTCTCTGACACCATCTAAAAACAAACCTTGAGATATTCTGGAGGAAGCATTTAGGTAACCACACATTCAGCACCAGACAATCAAAATTCCACAAGTATGTTGATTATCATGCATTCATTTCATTAAAGATTGAAAATCAAGGGCTTGCTACATTTTCAAGGCTATTTCATGAAAAGGTAGAGACTCTCCCTACAATACTTTATCCAATCTTCTTAATTTGGTTTCTCGTAATTTTATCAAGGAAAGCACATTTCTAACAAATATTATGCCTCAAGTATTGGTCAGAGAAAAAAGATGTCTGAAGACAATCTCTGAAATATGGATTTTTGACTGACAGTCTCAATATATGCATTACTGATTTGTACTACTGTCTCCCCCAGAAGTATAGATCAAACCCTCACACATGTGCATTTTTAGCATAAGTCTGTACTGAAATATTTTCTAATACATTATGGGTTATTTAGTATTTTCCCAGATATTAGGCCAATCTCTCTGTGGAGTGCAGGTTCCTGAGTACCTCGTCAACATTGACGTATACAGGAATCTGGTCCACGATGTTCTGCTTAAGACTCCTGCCTAGGTGGAGGAATAATAAGACAGAGAGCATGGACAAGATAGCTGATGCTTCTGATTCCTTTCTTCCCAAGAATATGGGCATACTGTCCAGCCTCTCTTGCAGTTAGGCCGTGTCTGACTCTTTGCAAACCCATGAATTGCAGCATACCAAGCCTCCCTGTCCATCACCAACTCCCAAAGTTTACTCAAACTCATGTCCATAGAGTCGGTGATGCCATCAAGCCATTTCATCCTCTGTCGTCCACTTCTCCTCCTGCCCCCAATCCCTCCCAGCATTAGGGTCTTTTCCAATGAGTCAACTCGTCACATGAGGTGGCCAAAACATTGGAGTTGCAGCTTTAGCATCAGTCCTTCCAATGAACACCCAGGACTGATCTCCTTTAGAATGGACTGTTATAGCCAGTGACAAATTCCAACCAAGGAGCTGAATATGACTTATAGGTGACTACAGATCAGACAGTAAAAATTTCCTCTTTCCCTCTTACTCTGCTTATTGTGAGGTACTTGTTGAGATGGTCATATCACAAAACAATGAAGCCTGGTCTCTGAGAAATACATGGAGAAGAAGTCCCCTTTTGTCCTTATTGGAAATATGGTGTGACTGAAAACTGAAATGTTCATGTGTTGAACCACAGAGATTTCAAGGTTTATTTGCTTTTATAGCAGAACTTGCCAACCTGATTTACATAGAGGTAGATTAAAATATGTAAAATTAATAGGCTGTGTTAGTTTTATTTTAATTAAATAAAATTTTGGAGAAATGATGCACATGCATTTTTGAGTTTCACTGCATATATCATCTATTGCACAATGAACTACCCTGAGGTTTTGCATGCCATGAATTTACATATAAAAATTAAAACCTGATGTATTTTACCTGTCTGCCACTAATCACCATTTTAAAAACTAAGAAATCAATTGAAAAGCATACACACACAAAAAATAAAAGTATAGATATTTGTAGTTTCATAATCATTACCAATGTATTATATTCAGACCTCTACAGAGAGATGAAAATTCTATGAAAAACAAAGCAAAACCAAGCACAGTCCTCTGGTGCATTGATTCATAGTGCAGATCTTGAGAAAGAGTATGGGATTTAACCAGGTGGATAAAATTTTTCATTTTTAAATTAATCCAATCCTTACTGACCCGTTTCAGTGGAGAAGTTATCTTGCTTTGGAGATGCTGGAGATATTTACTTAGCACTGATTCAAACTTCAAAGAGCACACTGCTGAGACTTACTGGCACATGAAATAACTGATGCCTGCTACAAATTTTACAAGAGTTCCCTGCTCGCTTTCCAGTAGAGTCAGGGCTCGTACTCATAAACTAATTTGCTTCCCTAATACCCTTTTTCCTGAGTGAGTAGCATCCTGACAAAGGGATTCTGAGGGACTCCTGTGCTTTTTGCTTCCTCTTTCTCCAGAGCTACCTCAAGTCATTCCAGGTCTCACTAGTTTTTTATTGATTCTCTAGGATATTCAATTAATTCTTCTTTGGCATATGTCATAAACTGGCCATTTTCTGTTGTTTGAAATGCAAATATCAGATCTGATATAGCCAGATTCATTTTTTCCTCTGTAAGAGAGCCTTAACACTGACCTCCAGGCTGATGAAAGAGCCAAGAGAAAACCTGAACATAGCTGCGTGGTACCTAATTTCCATTCAAACCACAGTCTTCTCCTAACTCCTCATTTGTATATTTTTTAATCTCTCTATAATGAAGTAATTTTAGCAGACCACATTAATATTTGTCCCCAACAGGTGCTGGATAAAGATCTTATAATTTCATTTCATTCTCACTTTGAATTTTATTTGATAGGAACAGTTCATACAGTGGTTTAGCCACTAAATCCTGTCTGACTCTTTGAGACCCCATGGACTGTAGACTGCCAGACTCCTCTGTACATGGAATTTCCCAGGCAAAAATATTGGAGTGGGTGGTCATTTCCTCCTCTGGAGGATCTTCCCAACCCAGGGATCAAACTTGCATTTCCTGAGTCTCCTCCTTGGCAGGTGGAATCTTTTACCACTGAACCACCGGGAAACCCAAGTGTTCGCAAGGGCAGAAATAAATAGTTAAAACTGAGGAAACAATTGTACACTGTCATATTTTTAAGCATATAGTATACGCTAAATACAAAATAATATATGTAGAATAAACATGAATTACAATAAAATAAATAATATTATACTTCCCTTCAGTTTAAGAAAGAAAATATTATAAGCAAAGAATAATTATTGATTCAGAATTGTGCATAAAAACATCTAAGGAGAACCAAGATAAACTGATGCACGGCTTATGCCCTCAAATTTGAAGCAAAGTATACATTAACTGCTGTTAAAGTGTATCTGAGTTAGACAATATGAACATTCCTTATTAGATTAAGACTATTAAACACTTCAGTTTGATTTCCCTTCCAGCAGGAATAAAATTAGTAAGTACAAACATTAACTGAACTAGGTTTAAGATTGCAAATTATTTTAATTAAAAATGATTAAAAGCCTCATCACAACCTCCACCCCCCCACCACCAAATTAATGGGAACTAATATCCTGTCTAGTCAGGGCTATGGTTTTTCCAGTGGTCATGTATGGATGTGGGAGTTGGACTGTGAAGAAAGCTGAGCGCTGAAGAATTGATGCTTTTGAACTGTGGTGTTGGAGAAGACTCTTGAGAGTCCCTTGGACTGCAAGGAGATCCAACCAGTCCATTCTAAAGGAGATCAGCCCTGGGTGTTCTTTGGAAGGAACAATGCTAAAGCTGAAACTCCAGTACTTTGGCCACCTCATGCGAAGAGTTGACTCATTGGAAAAGACTCTGATGCTGGGAGGAATTGCAGGCAGGAGGAGAAGGAGACGACAAAGGATGAGATGGTTGGATGGCATCACTGACTCAGTGGATGTGAGGTTGTGTGAACTCCAGGAGTTGGTGATGGACAGGGAGGCCTGGCGTGCTGCGATTCATGGGGTCACAAAGAGTCGGACACGACTGAACAACTGAACTGAACTGAATATCCTGCTCATTTTGAAAGTCGTTCAGTCATGTCCACCTCTTTGGGACCCCATAGACTGTAAAGTCCATGGAGTTCTCCAGGCCGGAATGCTGCAGTGGGCAGACATTGTTCTCCAGCAGATCTTCCAACCCAGAGATCAAATCAGGGATTATACCCAGGTCTCGCGCATTACAGGTGGATTCTTTACCAGCTGAGCCACAAGGGAAGCCGTGACAGCAGCACAACATCACAGCAGCAATAATAAGAGTTCTGAAGGAGAAATTAAAGCATTCTGGGAGGTAGTTTCATTTCTGTATTTGATGCTATGAAGAATTGAATTAACAGTTATAACTTTATAAATGCATAAGAAAGTGAGATCACAATTATTACCATCATCAGTGCCAAAAATGTCATAGAACAGAGACAGAGTCAGAGATAGAGTGGAGAGACAACATTAGTCCTCAGGGGTAAGTGAGTTATTGCTTTTAAAAGTGTATTGAAACTACATGTTTTTCACAGTGAACTATAGGAATACATTATAGAAAGCAAAGACAATTAAAATTCTCTTTACCACTGAAACATAAAGAGGAAAAAGTGAAGATGCACTGGAGTAGGGGGTAGCAAGAATAAGCAAGATAAGAAATACTAGTAAGCAAATAGTAAAGTTTCTTCAAACTAACTTTCAACCATTCATGGTTTCCCCAGCCTCTAATTTATTTTTCCCCTGCTTTTACAGTTAAACCAAGCTGGTTAAAAGTGCCACGGTAAGATATATATATATATATATATGTCACTGAGTTGTGTCAGACTCTTTGTGACCCCATGGACTATACAGTCCATGGAATTCTCCAGGCCAGAATACTGGAGTGGGTAGCCATTCCCTTCTCCAGGAGATCTTCCCAACCCAGGGATCAAACCCAAGTCTCCCACATTATAAGCAGACTCTTTACCAACTGAGCCACAAGGGAAGCTCAAGATACAATATAGATTATAGATTGTATGTATTAATCACAAAATTATTCATTAGTATTTTTATTGTATTGATTGTCATATTTTTAAAACAGGGAAAATCATGTCAGTTTGAAACCAAAACAAGTGATACTCATATTAAGATAGAATTTTCAGGGAGTTTAAATTACACTGAGGTTCTGCCTCTTTCATATTTCAAAATCACTTATATGGAAGGTGAGGAAAATCAAGAAATGTGTTTTTTAATTTAAGGATAGTCAGTTCAAAAAAGAGAGAAAAACTTAGTTTTCAGTTTATTAAGTAAAGACAGTTTTTTTTAACGGCAAGTTTTCAGGATCATATAGAGCAACATTTTTTTAACTAACTCTCAAGTCTTAGGAAATAAAATTTCAGTAGGTATAATTGATATATTTGCATAAGCATAGCTAGTAAACATATTTTTATTGCAAAAGATTGATTACACTGTTTTGCGTCATCAATTAATGTCTATAGATGCTTACTGTGCTGGTTTTATTATATCCCTAGTAATACAGGGAACATTGCAATCCAAGTCTGTACCCCACTGTGGGTTATAATATTTTATTAACAGGGAAAGAACAAACATTTGCAGTATTTCTTTATTCTGACTTCTGATACTGCAAATTATGTTAAATTCTTTTCCACTCACTAATATACTTGTATTGACATTAATATAAAAACCTGTCTTTCAAGTCATTAATATTCAGTAAAGCAATGTTTAAGATTTTACAAATCCCTATATTTATAGGAGTGCTATCTTCATGTACAGTATATAATACATATTGTAAGTGGTAATTTCATCTATATTTTATATATTAAGATTTAATAAATTGGTTCAAGTTATCTGTTAAGAAATGAAAATATCTGAGCACTAATATGGACGTTTAAAGCTATTTTTATTCACTTTCTAAGAACCTTCTCTCTTTATGACTCATTTAAAAAATAAATTTTGTATTTATTTTTTTAATTTTTCTTTTATATGGAGTATAGTTGATTAACAATGTAGTGAATAATTTCACATGTACAGCAAAGTATTCAGTTGTATATGTACATATATCTGTTCTTTCTCAAATTCCTTTCCATTTAGGTTATTATAGAGTATTGAGCAGAGTTTCCTGTGCTATATAGTAGGTCCTTATTGGTTATTTATTTTAAATATAGCAGTGTGTAAATGTCAATCCCAAACTTTCAATCTATTCACCCCCGTCTTTCTCCTGGTAACCATAAATTTATTCTCTAATTCTCCGAGTCTGTTTCTGTTTTGTAAGTAAGTTCATTTGTATCTTTGTTTAAGATTCCACATGTAAGTGATATCATACGATATTTTATTTCTCTGTCCAATTTACTTCACTTAGTATGATGACCTCCGTCCAGGACCAGCTATGTTGATGCAAATGACACTATTTCATTCTTTTTAATGGCTGAGCATCCAGAGAAAAACATAGCTTGAAAAGACACATGCACCCTAATGTTCTTGCAGCACTATTTACAGTAGCCAGGACACTGAATTTTATTTATGCAACATAAATATCCATCGACAGATTAATGGATAAAGAAGATGTGGCAGGTTTATATGTAATGGAATATTATTCAGCTATTTCAAAAAGTATTATAACAAAACCCTTTTGGTTTGTACTTAAAAAAATTAACCTTTAAAAACAACTTCTGTTTCACCACCCATTCTGCTAAAAGCTAGTTTTTCTTCTCCAGCATCCTGAAACAAGAACAATTTCATTGATTTCATTAATGTAACAATTTCATTAAGTTACAATATGTAACTTAAGATATTAATAACTGCTTTCCTGGTGACTCAGATGGGAAGGAATTTGCCTGCAATGCAGGAGACCCAGGTTTGATCCCTGGGTTGGGAAGATCCCCTGGAGAAGGAAATGGCAACCCACTCCAGTACTCTTGCCTATAGCATTCCATGAATAGAGGAGCCTGGTGGGCTATAGTCCATGGGGTCGCAAAGAGTCGGACACGACTGAGCAAGTAGCACACATGTTAATGACTGTATAATGACAATTTGCTGACTCTCTGATATAAAAATGATTACAGGTAGCCTCAGGTGCTGAAAAATTAATATGGTACAGAATCTGTGAATTTCCTTAGCTAAATTCTCAGCTATTCTGTTTATCATGCTTTTCCTAAGGCGATTTTACCTCTGTAAAATAGTTATAATAAAAGATTATGCACGTGTATTGATTTTATTTAATATCCTAGGTTTTACATACATTATAATTTTAAATATAATACAATTTTATTCTTAATATTTTTAATTATTTAAATTAAATATTTTCAAATAGTTCATATTTCTACAAGGGATGAGACAAGTCAAAGATATCTATATAAAATCAAAATGCTTGAAAGAAATACTATCTCAGAAAATATTTGCTGGACACCAAATGTGTGTACAAATCTGAGACTGCTACTTTGTTCAAGGATTTGTTAAGTCTTACTCTAGAATTATATCATGTGCATGCAGGCTAAATCATTTCAGTTGTGTCTGACACTTTGTGACCCTATGAATTGCGGCCCACCAGGCTCCTCTGTTCATGGGATTTTCCAGGCAAGAATACTGGAGTGGGTTGCCAAGCCCTTCTCTGGGGTATCTTCCCCACCCAGGGATCAAACAAGCATCTCTTATGTCTCCTGTATTGGCAGGCAAGTTCTTTAGCACTAGAGCCACCTAGGAAGCCTCCTAGAATTTTATCATGGGGGCAAAAATGCAACCTAAAATGCTTACAGAGTCAATCACGTGCTTATGATCACCAGGCACTTGAGTATGGGGTGCAGGTCAAATTAGAGTAGGTTCTTAGGCAAGTCATTGATTTGGGAACCAGAACACCTGAGAAGAACCAGGCAAAAAATTAAAATTCATGCTTTTGACACTTGTATTTTTCATATTGTTCCAATATTAGAATAATAGCTTTGATTTATTTTTTTATACTAACCATTTTCTTATTGATTAGTTTTCCCAGAACTATTTTTTTTTTTGGATTTGATATCCTGACACTGAATCTCACATGAATTTAATCCCAACATGAGAAAGATATTTCATACAATAACTTTGTTTTCTTTGAAGCACTTTATTTTTGTCAATCACATTTTTTCTTGCAATTTTCTGAAAAAGTAGGCAAATGATTTTTAAATTTTGGAAATTAGCTATTAACATTTTTTCTCTGTTCTTTTTACTTGATAACTTAGCCTAAATTGATCATTTAGATAATTAATTGATAAGTTATCTTAATTGATAATTTAGATTTCTATATTGAATATTATATTTTTCAAATTTTTGAGAGCAATGACTCATCCTTTCTAATTTCTCAGGTAGTTAAAATGTATTATTCCAGATTCTTTGTACATTATTTGCCTCCTTCCCCTGACCCAAGACTCTTTGAGATTTTTCTTTATTTTCAGTGACCTGAAGCCACTTTTGTACATATTGCCAGACACTCGGTAGGTGTTCTGAAACATATTCCTTTCAGCTTGAAGAGTTTTTGCTTCCCTCCCTTACATTTGTTCTTTCTGAAATTAATATCATTTGGATTCTATATTGAAAATTTAATTTAAACTTTTCTTCATTTCTCCTTTCTCTTTTTTGTTCTTGGGCTCTTCTCTCACGAGTACTTCTTTAATTTCAACTAAGTTTGACATTTCACTCTCTGCATTGATTCTATTTTCCACAAGTTTCTTTTTTAAGTTTGTTTTCATATTCATTTTTTATATTGCAGGCTTTTCTTAAATAATTGATGGCCATTGGCTGTATGTTACTATGTAGGAGTATTCAAATGTTGATATAAACTGTTTATGTCTTTGTAGAGCTGTTGATTAGTAGATTTCTTTAAAGGATTAATGGGCAGGTACAATGATATTTCTGTTAGGGGTCTGCAAATATCCATATATGTAGATCATCATTTTGGGTGATTTAAAGGCTTGAGGTAAGATATGCTCAAAGATATGTCTGTACTTTTTTAAAAGCTTAACACCAGTTGTTGAGGTTGGTCACAGTCTCCTTTCCCTCATGTATGACAGGTCATGTGTCTCCAGTTACTGGAATTTGTGAGGCGAAGTTCTAAAACAGAAGTGATTTACCTCGTTAATTTCTTTTACCCCGCGTTTAGATTTCAGTTTTATCTTAGATTAATTTCAATAGCCCATATTGTTTTATGAAAAAAAAAACTGCTTGTTTTCTTATTGAAGGAACAAAGATAAATATTTGTGACCACTGTACCCTGTTTCCCATGCCCTGTTCCATTTATTAATTTATGTATTTTTGAGACAAATTTTAAGGCATGTGCATTTCTAATGTTATCTCCAGATCTGCTTCTTGGTCTTATGCTATGCTTTTAAATCACCTGCTTGCAAAGGTCTCTAGCATTGATTTGCTTTTATTTTAAATATTTCAATGATCTTATTCTTTGATTTCTTAGGTCACACACAGTTGAATATTATTTTATTCTTTCAGTAAATTTGATTTGCTGTAAGCATGCATAAAAATGAAATATATATCTTTGGAAACATTTGATATAATTAAATTCAAAATTTAAGATTATTTTAATAATTTCATTTTTGTTGTTTAGTTGCTAAGTCATGTCTGACTGTTTTTAAATCCAATGGACTGCAGCCCACCAAGATCCTCTGTCCATGGGATTTTCCCAGCACCAATACTAGTGTGGGTTGCCATTTCCCTTCTCCAGGGGATCTACCTGACCCAGGAATCGAACTCACCACTCCTGCCATGTCTCCTGCATTATGAGTGGATTCTTTACATCTGAGCCATTAGAGATCTTAAAAATGTGTTCACCTAATTTTAATTCCTTCCCCAGGCTCACTTTTGAGCCACACAAGATTTCATTGAATTCTTAAAACTGTTAGAAGCGAATTGAATCTTTGAAAAGACTCATCCTATTCTCAAGTACCAACTGAAATAGCCACACCAAGCATGTCTAACACACAGATGTTAACAAAGTCACTATGTTTGATGCAAATCAATTTCATAATTAAACAGCCTTAACTGCTGAAATACATTTTATTCATTATTTATATTTTTTATTAGATATCTTTTTATTGGTGTGTCTAAACACACCAAGGTTAACAAAGTCATTTTTGTTTATTAAACAACCTTAGCTGATGAAATACTTTTAAGTTTATTTTATAAATGAAGTCTGGAGGCAGAAAAGTCAGTGATATTATTATTATTATTGGATTATCTAATAAAAGTTGATAAGGTCTGGAACAGGGATTTGCAATATATATGCCATGGGTCATATCCTGCTTTTATAAAGAGTGTTTTATTGGAACATGCCCAAGCTTGTTTTGTTATGTGAATCATATATGTTTTATGACATTTTAATAATTATCAAAGTAAAATTGTCAGGGAATGCTAACAGTAATTATTTTCTTAAGCTTTTGCGTTGATTAGTAAGCTATGCTTAACTGAAAGTTATTCTGGACAAACTGAGGGATATAATTCAAAACCAGTGTGACTAAAGGTTACTTTTTAAAAGAATGTTTTGTGGTGAAAAAGAGACACGATGGTTATAGCAGATACTGTAAAGAACATCTTGTGGGAATTCCCTGGTGGTCCAGTGGTTAGGACTCCACGCCCTCACTGCCAAGGGCATGGGTTCAATCTCTGGTGGGGGAACACAGATCCTAGAAGCATTGTGGCCAATAAAATTTGATGTGGAAAGAGCAAAATATAATGGTTAAAAAAAATTCTTAATGTTTGCCAGGGTTATAGGTGATGTAATTCCACTATCTAAATTCATGCTTTATGTTATGCAATACTTTAAGGACTGATGCTTTCTTGTAAATTTATACATTATGATGTTAAAGACTATCGAGTTGGAAAATACAAACAGACAGTGGTTTTGTTGCAATAGTATTTCCAGCACTAGGGGAGAAAGCATAGACCAAGTCTGGTTTCTTAACTCTGTGAGACATTTGTGTTTGCTAATTGACTTTCCCCAAAGGAAAAGTAAATTCTTTCTTATCTTCATGACAGGAGATAGCTGTACATCTTGGAGCACAGAACTCAAGGAAGTTGGGCTTTTACTCCTCCTACAGATATTGGAAGATGGGGAGCTATCTTCACTGATAATTTCGCTCATGGATCCCATATGCACAGAGGAAAAAGAGTAGGGTTCACTAAAGTTGATAAAAGTAGTAAAATTCATCACTATTGGCAGATGAGTCAGTCCATGTGGAAAAACTATAGAGAATAATTAATGAGTCATGTTACTTGAGTGCAGACGCAAGTCCCTGTACTTGTAGCATCTGTGACCCTTGGAAAGTGAAATGATTCATCTTGCTCACAGCTTCCTTTTCTGTGAAATGTGAATACTTCTATGCATCCACATCACACAAAAACTCATTTAATCTATACAATCACCCAGAGAAATGTTATACATATTATCTCTATTTTATAGATAATAAAATTGAGACCTACAGAAGTTAAGTAACAAATGAAAACACATTTGAGATTGAGTCTGGCTCAAAGCTGTGTTGTCCAATATGTGGACACTAGCACTTATGATTATATGAATTTAAATAAATAAAAAATAAAGATTCAATATATTAATCAAAGTGCCCACACTTCAAGTGCTCCACAGTAGCACATGAGGCTAGTGACTGCCACAGTTACAAACTTTCTGAGGTGTTTTTTCCCCCCTCTGAAAATTTTAGTGAACAGCACTGCCAGAGCCTATAACCATAGCAAAATTTTATCTCTGCAAGGAAAACAGTCAAGTGTCCAACAAATAGCAACTGTTCAGTAAAGCTTTATCTCCTTTTGTTCTTCAAGGACAAATGAATCTTCCATCAATTGAAATCCTTCAATAAAAAAGGTATATACTTCTTCAAACCCCAGAATTTCATGGGAAAGACATGGGAAAGAAACACAAGTTTCTGTAAAATTAAGTTTACAAAACTTTCCTCAGAAGGAAAAACTACAATTTATTTGCTTGTATGATAGTCAACCACTAATAAGAAGCAGTGACCTTTAATCCCATCCACTTACCCTGGCTTCTGGAATGACATGAGTTTGTGTTAAATATTTCATTCAAAGGTACTATAATTTCATCAAGCAACATCTGCCAAATGTTGCTCTCTCTGCTATTATTACAACTGGTAGAAAATGAAATCCCTATTATCTGTCTCATCTTATTTAATTTTTGGGTTTCGGGAAATTGCATTTGTTCTGCTATTTGGTATCAGAGCTAAATATAAGTTTGCTTGAAAATGGATCAACAGAATAGTTCCTCCCCACTCGCCCTGCCGAGTATTGAATTCTGACCTATAAGAGCCAAATGAGAAATATTTTAGGTCAAATTCTAGTGCAGAGCTAGGTATATCCCTCCAGGCTCAGCAATTTCTTACCATAGGCAATAAATTCAAATTTTTAGGACATTGGCATCATTTCTCCTTACACCTACACATTTTCATTCTTTCCAAATTTTTGTCTGCCATTACTCTAATTTTTAAACTGGGTTAATTTCCTAAAATATCAATTTTGAGATAAAATGTGGGCCATCAATAAAACTAATTGTATATTACATAATTTTAAGATAATTGGACCTTCATTTAGGCAAGTACATTTCAGTCAGTCAGTTCAGTCGCTAAGACTTTCACAGAAAAGAGTGAGAAGAGAGCATCTGTTTTGCCAAGACATTGGATAGAAGATAAAATATATGTAGTTTTCATAACTTTTAATATGGAGAATGTAAACCATGGAAATTATGGCATTTTTTAATGGGACACTGAAAAAATTCCCAGTTACACTGAAAGAAATTGTCTAGAGTGGCCCCTCAGAATTATAGGGCTATGAAAGAAAGCATCAGTTATTATGGAATATAACACAAAGGAGAAATGGAATATAAGGAAGCTTGATATGAACCACCCAAGAGACTCAGATTTAAACCAGAGGAAGCAAAAGATGGCCAATAGTAGTCAACTTTCAGAGACAATTAGTGACAATTCCTTTGCTATTTTTCAGCCTTTGATTCACTAAAAATGAACAAGAAAAGTTATAAATTCTTCTTGAATATAAAGGCATAGATTATTAGTAAAACAGTGTGTTTCTTTCTAGTATCAAGAGCACTGGTAGTTTTACCTGAACAAAATGATTTATTTCTCTTTAAAATAGCATCACTTTTTAAATAGAGAACTTCCAATACACAAAGAATATATAGTCACACAATTTTGTTGAGGAATCCTTATGTGTTTTCGCTCTAAAATCAATGAATATTTTCCCCTATAATTTTGAACCTTGGATACATCATTATATTATGCTTAAAGATATTTTATTTTCAATGCCATTTCGAAATGTATATCTGTACTCAAAAGAACTTTAAACTATATAAAATTAACAATTTATTTATTGTATGTTAAACATACACATTCAAGATTTATGACAACTTAATTTGAGCATACATTTAACTTTCAAACAAAATTATTATTTTGAATATAGTAGCTTTGTAAAATATATGTCTTTTACTTCTAATTGTTTACAAGATTATCTATAGGAGTTTAGTATTTTAATCAATTTACATCCTTTTCTGTTTTTTTTTTAAGAACTTTAAATCAAAATGCCTATAGTTAGTCCTTTAACTATGCTTATTTTTCCAAATAAAAAAGCTACAATGCATACTCAGGGTAAAACTTTATAAGGAATAGGAAAACAATATACATTTTGTAACATTTCCACAGCTGAAGAACATTTTTGTCTCTGGCATTTTGGTATATTTATTTTCAGAGATAGATTCAAAAAGGGTAAGCCAAATATAATTTTTAAGTATTTCTCCTTTACTGAAGTATATATTATAGGGATTGGAGAATTCTGAGCATTGCTTTGCTAGCATATGAGATGAGTGCAATTGTGCGGTAGTTTGAACATTCTTTGGGACTGGAATAACAACTGACCTTTTCCAGTCCTATGGCTAATGCTGAGTTTTCCAAATTTGCTGGCATATTGAGTGCAGTACTTTCACAACATCCTCTTTTAGGATTTGAAATAACTCAACTGGAATTCCATCACCTCCACTAGCTTTATTCATGGGGATGCTTCCTGAGGCCCACTTGACATTGCATTCCAGGACATCTGGCTCTAGGTGAGTGATCACACCATCGTGATTATCTTGGTCATGAGGATCTTTTTTATACAGTTCTTCTGTGTACTCTTGCCACCTCTTCTTAATATCTTCTGCTTCTGTTAGGTCCATACCATTTCTATCCTTTATCGAGCCCATCTTTGCATGAAATGTTCCCTTGGTATCTCTAATTTTCTTGAAGAGATATCTAGTCTTTCCCATTCTATTGTTTTCCTCTATTTTTTTGCACTGATCACTGAGGAAGCCTTTCTTATCTGTGTCATTCCATGTTCTGAGTAACTCTGTTTTAGTCTAACTGGTTTTAAAAGATTTATAGGTTTTTAAAGTCTCTATACAAAATACAGAGATTATTTTAATAAACCTAATGTACTCATTACTCAGCTTCAGCAGTTATCAGATACATGACTAAGCTTGTTTCTTCTATATCCATACCTACTCACCTGTCGTAATTGTTTTGAAGTTAGTTTCAGACCTCATATCATTGGATCTTTATTTTTGATGGCTGCTAAGTAATATATTTATTCTACTTACCACAATTCCTTTATCACTGTTTTTTTATTGGATATTTTAGGCAATGTCAATATCTATTATATTTAGATATTACTATTTTAAAATGCTTTTGGAATTTAAAGATGGAAAAGCAAAAGTTTCTAGTGATAAGTGCACATATATTGGAATAAGACTAATATCAATTTAAATATTAAATAGTAATACTGAGACTCTGGAACGGTCACCTCTGTAAATCTCAATTCCTCATCTATGAAATGGGAATTATCTCTCTTTTTTTTTTTTGGCTTATATAGTTTTTCTTTCTTTTTAAAATTATTTATTTTAATTGGAGGATAATTACTTTACAATATTATAATAGTATTTGCTATACATCACCATGCTTCAGCCACGGGTGAATATGTCTCCCCCAGTCCTGAATTCCGTCCCACCCCCTCACCACCCCATCCCTCTGGGTTGCTCCAGAGCACAGGCTTTGAGTGCACTGCTTCATGCATCAAATTTGCACTAGTCTTCTATTTTACATATGGTAATCTACATATTTCAGTGCTTTTCTCCAAATCACCCCATCCTCACCTTCTCTCAGAGTCTGTAAGTCTGACTTTTATATCTGTGTCTCTTTTGTGATCTTGCATGTAAGATCGTCATTACTGTCTTTCTAAATCCATATATATGTGTTAATACACTGTACTGGTGTTTCTCTTTCTCACTTACTTCACTCTGTATGATAGGCTTGTTTTGTCCACCTCATTAGAACTGACACAAATGCATTCTTTTTTTATAGCTGAGTAATAATCCATTGTATATGTATACCACAACTTACTTATCCATCCATCTGCAGATGTATATCTAGGGTACTTCCATATCCTAACTATTGTAAGGAGTGCTGCAATGAACATTGGGGTACATGTGTCTCTTTCAATTCTGCTTTTCTCGGTGTGTATACCCAGCAGTGGGATTGCTGGGTTGTATGGCAGTTCTATTTCCAGTCTTAAGAAACCTCCACACTGTTTTCCATAGTGGCTGTACTACTTTGCATTCCCAACAACAGTGTAAGAGGTTCCCTTTTCTCCACGACCTCTCCATCATTAACTGTTTGTAGACATTTTGATGGCATCCATTCTGACCGGTATGAGATGATACATGTATCATTATGGTTTTGATTTGTATTTCTCTAATAATGAGTGATATTGAGCATCTTTTCATGTGTTTATTAGCCATCTGTATGTCTTCTTTGGAGAAATGTCTGTTTAGTTCTCTTGCCCACTTTTTATTGGATTGTTCATTTTTCTGCTATTGCACTGCATGAGCTGCTTGTATATTTTGTAGATTAATTCTTTGTCTCTGTTGTTTCTTTTGCTATTATTTTCTCCAATTGTGAAGGCTGCCTTTTCACCTTGCATATAGTTTTCTTCCTTGTCCAAAAGCTTTTAAGTTTAATTACATCTCATTTGTTTATTTTCGCTTTTATTTCCATTTCTCTGGGAAGTGGGTCATAGAGGATCTTGCTGTGATTTATATTAGAGAGTCTTCTGCCTATGTTATCCTCTAAGAGTTTATAATTTCTGGTCTTACATTTAGATCTTTAATCCATTTTGAGTTTATTTTTGTGTATAATGTTAGAAAGTGTTCTAGATTCATTTTTAACATGTGGCTGACCAGTTTTCCTAGCACCACTTGTTAAAGAGACTCTCTTTTCTCCATTGTATATTTTTTCTTCCTTTGTCAAAGATAAGGTGTCTGTAGGTGCATGGATTTATCTCTGGGCTTTCTATTTTATTTCATTGATCTCTATATGAAATGGAAATTAAATTACTGTACTTATCTAAGATAATTGTTGCAATAAATAAACACATATACAGTTTCTGACACAAATAGTTGACATTGTCTATTGAATAATTCTATCTTAGATTCTCTGGCCATATTTGTGGAGGAAAATAGTTAATCTGATATGAAGACCTTTATTACTCAGGCTTAAAAAAATGAAATAACATCTTATCATTATATCTATGATTTTACAAAGAAAATAAACAGAAATAAAGTTATATTTATTTAAACACCTTTGAAATATTTTTGGTGTCCAAATTTAGCTTTAACAATTGTTGTTGTTGTTGTTCAGTTGCTCAGCTGTGTCCAACTCTTTGTGACCCCATGGACAGCAGTATGCCAGGATTTCCTGTCCTTCACCATCTCCCAGAGCTTGTTCAAACTCATTTCCATTGAGTCAGCGACATCATCCAAATATCTTGTCCTCTGTCATCCCCTTCTCCTCCTGCCTTCAATCTTTCCCAGCATCCCAGGGTCTTTTGTAATGAGCCAGTTCTTCACATCAGGTAGCCAAAGTATTGGAGCTTTAGCATGAGTCCTTCAAATGAATACTCAGGGTTGATTTTCCTTAGGACTGACTAGTTTGCTCTCCTTGCAGTCCAAGGGGCTCTCAAGAGTCTTATCCAGCACCACAGTTTGAAACCATCAATTCTTTGCCACTCAGCTTTAACAATAAATAACTGCAAATGATGTTTTATAAAGTATTAAATGTAGATCCTCTTTATATGCAAGCCCATGCATTATACTTGATAGAATATTTAGCAATTTACATTTTTTATTTGATGTTATTGGAGAATAAATGCAAACTGGAACTCATTGCTTTAAATTATTTTGAATTTAAGTTGTCTATTATCAAAATTCTTAAATTCAGGGAAAATGTTGCTCTAGTTATTTCAGTAAAAATATTTTATGATATATGAAATAGTCATTTGGAGGTTTTACAAATTGTAAAATAGACTTTTATGTCTGGAAACAGTCTCTAATTTGATAGAATTGGTAATTTGGAGAGTTTTTTGTTATAAATGTAAATGTGCCAATGATTCTTTTCTAAACACTAAGAAAATGAATTTTTGGCAAGTCAACTTGAAGCAACACATCTAAAGGAACAAAGAGTAATATTACTGAACTCAACTGACAAATTTTCATTTTGTCCATTGAAGAATGTGTTGTTATAATAGCTTGTAAGTGATTTGAAATATTTATATCATAGAGAAAGTGACTAAAATACATTTAGATATGGTGGATATATCAAGTGAGTCCTATTGGCTGTAGACTAGAATTCTGGTTCAACCCAGATGAATAGCAAGCCTGTAAATAAATCATTTATACTATCTCACTGTCATTTATCTATAAAAGAACTGAGTCCTTCCAATGCTCTTTTGAGTTCTTTCAGTTATAAAAATTGAAAGCTTTTAGACATTTCTTTTTCAGACCTAACACATTCTCTTACAGATATTCCATGAAATACCTATCTTATAGAACATCAGTAGACATGATTTTTAAATGTCTCAAGATAGATTGATAAGGGAAAATGACTCATGATTCCTACTGATAGTATTGATAGCTAAACTAAAATCAGTGTATAATCCATGCTATGTCTACCAAAATAATCCGCAAATCTTCCCTTTCTTAATTTTTTGTTTCTTAGAAGGCAGTCCCTGGCTTGTGGCCAAAGATACCTCATAGAGTCGATATGAAAACATCCTTGACCCAGTCCCCATGCTGGGAATTAAAGAAGATGCTGTGGGAACCTGCTGATGGAAAGTAAATTCATCTCTGCCCCCAGGGACTATTTCTGGTAAGAACGTGGTTTAGTGTGCCTTCTTTTGGTGGATGTGTCTCTGTTACTGTAAAACTAAATAAGGTGATTAATGACCCAGAAAGGAAGATGCTTGAAGACAACTTTGTCTCCATCTAGACCCTGTTCTGCTTAATGGAAGATGGACATTAATCTATTTACATTTGTGTCTCTATTCCTCTGAGATAAAATATCAAGAAAGACTGGTTTATACATCCTCAATTCAGACACTGATTACATATTTGTGTGAAGAAAGTGTCATGGGCCATCTTTTCCAAATCAGAGGAAGGTCCAAGTTATCTAAACAATATTAAAGATAAAGACAAGCAGAGTTTCATAAATCATGCCAAACAATAGAAAAACAAGACTTTCAGTTCAGTTTAAAAGTGGAACTTAGAAGCAGAAGGGGAGTGTTGTTATAGAATTACCAGACAGTAGGATCTTCCACTTAAGACGTGTAAGTCAAAAGGTAAATTATTTCAAAGCAGTTTAAGTTCCTGTAATGTGTCCAAGGGGACTGGTCACCATCAAACATGAAAAATAAAGTCAAAGGGCTCTGATGAACTGATCACATTTGTACAGGGTTTATCCTGTCCAGGCTCAACTCAATTATTTCTCCCAAAGGATCCAGGAGGGAATTTGGTACCAGAGAGTCAGTCTGTACATAGCTTTGCAGTTCAAAACAAAACAGGGTGACAATTTTGATTAGGTGTTAACGTTAATACTAAATATTATGCAAAGCCATTGTTACTGTTTATGCTGTTTGTGCAAAGAACATCTGTGAAGGTCTGGTTTATGACAGTTTAATCTTATGTAATACAATTCTTCTACAAGGTAAGCTATACAGGCAACTGAAATACAAGAGCAAGGCAAGTTAGGGTCATACAGATGATTTAAACACTAAGTCAGCAGTAATGGGCTCAGAAACATATTATTATGAGGATTAATTTATTCTTAAAGATTGTATGTTACTTCCTTTGCTTCAGACAATTATATTGTGTCAACTCTGAGCATCTCCACGTGTGTAGACGAGACAGATAGGTTGTTTACTACAAAGAGTTTTGGCAGAACTAAAAGTGAAAACACTTAAAAATGCAGTATGTAATATTAGCTTATAAAAATAATTTATAAATGTATTACTATAACTTTATGCTTCTGATAATATAATTTATTTTATAGTTCTTACAAATATTACTATAGTAAATATGATGTTAGCCTATGATGTAATTCCTAGAAATATTGCGTTAGGGAATTGCCTAATATAAAAATACCAGACTCAAGTTTTCCAAAGTATTTTAGAATAGGAATAGGAAAGAGATTGTATTTTTTAAATTCAGTAAAATGAATTTTTCGGGAGAAAAGGAAAGGGATTGTATTTTTTTAATTCAGTAAAAGGAAGCCCACAAGCCATAGAAGTGTAAATAGAATGGGAAAGGGACTGTACTTTTTAAATTCAGTAAACAGGAGACACAGGCCATAGAAATGCAAGTAAATGCATATTTACAAATTATATACTTCACATTCTGTGAGCTGCAAAAGCAAAAATTAAAACTCTGCCAGGGGCTGTGATGGTGTGCCTTAAAACCTTATGTAGACAAGCTGCAAAATAGCAAATAGAGAATATTTGTTTTTGGTTTACTACGTGTCTGGCCCAGTATTAACCTTTTAATCCTAGTTTCAAGAACCAGATTCCCAAGAAAGATGTGTCGATGGATACACATCTTGTATCCATGTATAATTGTTTATGTCAATATGACTATGCATACATGCATATTCAGTTGCTCAGGAGTGTCTGACTTTTTGTGACCCCATGGACTGTAGCCTGCCAAGCCGCTCTGTCCATGGAATTTTTCAGGCAAGAATACTGGAGCAGGTTGCCATTTCCTCTTCCAGGGAATCTTCCCTACCCAGAAACTGAACCCATGTTTCCTGCATCTTCTGCATTGCAGGTGGATTCTTTATCTGCTGAGCAATCACTATGTGTGAGACTATTATCTCACACAATTTTGTGTTATCTTATATTGTCAGAGGTACAAATCAGCTTTTACTTGCAGAAAATAAGATATACTCTAGCTAGTTTTATGATAAAGGGATTTAATAAGTTTTATAATACATATATACAATACTCCCACATTGTTGGGAGAGCTGAAGAGAGAGATGTTAGCCTGGACTTCCTGAAATAATTCCCAGTGTCTCAGTACCAACCAGGATACCAAAGAAGCTGTTCCTTTTGCTAAAACTAAAAAAAAAAAAAAAAAAAAAAATTTGCAAAGACTCAAGAAGCTGCTTCTTCAGCATTTAACACTAGAATCTTGCCTTTCTTTCTTGGCTGACCAGAATAATGAATGTATCTATCTCACCCTGTCTCTCTCAGTTTTAAGCAAACTCAGTTTTAATTCGAGTTTCTACTACTGAAGGAATTGCTTTGCTAAAATTTAAATTAGGTAGAAGTTTCAAAGCCTTCTTAGAATTTAGTATTTTAGTGTTGCGATTGCTGCACTATAGAAATGCAAGCAGGAAAGAGTTTTAAATAGGATTGTCTTTGAACAAAACTGTCCATATATCCTCCATAGTAAAATAACCTGAATTAACTATTAGGTTGGTGTAGAAGTAATAGTGGTTTCATACCCTGAATTTTACATCATAATAGCTAGGCTCAATCACATCTTTATTAATCAAAATAGGAACCATTACAATCAACACATTTTTTTTTTGCCAATGACAAATAAGTTTATTCCTATAGCATAAAAATCCATGCTTCAGAATTCAGTGAACACTTGGAAAGCATTTTCTGGTCCTGCTACTTGTGGAAGCATTTTCCCTGCAAAACGTTGTTGAGATGGTTAAATAAGTGGTAGTCAGTTGGAGATAAGTCAGGTGAATGTGGCAAATGAGGCAAAACTTCGTAGCCCAGTTCATTCAACTTTTCAAGTGTTCGTTGTGTGATGCACAGTTGGGCATATTTGCAGAGAAGAACTGGGCCCTTTCTGTTGACTAATGGTGGCTGCAGGTATTGTAATTTTTGGTACATCTCATCAATTTGCTGAGCAGACTTCTCAGTTGCAATGGTTTCACTGGAATTCATAAAGCTGTACTGGATCAGTCCAGCAATAGACCACCAAACAGTGACTATGACCCATCCCCCCGCCTTTTTTTTTTTTTTTTTGGTGCAAGTTTGGCTTTGGGAAGTGCTTTGAAGCTTCTTCTTGGACCAGCCACTGAGCCAGTCACTCTGTGTTGCCATATAAAATCCACTTGTCGCACATCACAATCCGATTGAGAAATGATTCATTATTGTATAGAATAAGAGTAGATGACACTTCAAAATGACAAATTTTTCAATTTGTGGTCATCTCACAAGGCACCCATTTATTGAGCTTTTTCACCTTTCCAATATGCTTCACATACCAAACATCCATAGAATGGTCGACGCTGAGTCTTTGGGCAACTTCTCAGGTGGTTGTAAGAGGATCAACTTTGATGATACTCTCAGTTGGCCATTGTCAGCTTCCGATGGCTGGGCACTATGCTTCTCATTTTCAAAGCTCTCATTTCCTTTGCAAAACTTCTTGAATCACCCTTCGCTCTATGTTCATTAACAGTTTATAGGCCAAATGCAAAGTTGGTGTTACAAGTTGTCTCCACTGCTTTATGACCCATTTTGAACTCAAGTAAGAAAATCACTCGAATGTGCTTTTTGTCTAACATCATTTTCATAGCCTAAAATACATATAAAATGAACAGAAAATAATGCATTAACAAAAACACAAAGCAAGAGATGCACATTAAAATAATGCATAACATAACCACATTTATTTAAAAATATATTCCAATATCAAATGGCAAAGTTCAACAATGTAAAACCGCAATTACTTTTTCACCAACCTAATACATGATTGGAAGAATCATTTCACCTCTGTATACAAATCTCGACTACATCCTTAAGTCAGTCCCCAAATTCCTACTGAGTTGATGTAGAAGATTAATATAGACTATTTTTTTAAATAACAAAGGAAAAATTGTATTTTCCAGAGATAAAAGAAGCATGTCAAACATATCCACCATTTAGTCCCCCCATGATTTTGATGCTAGTTTTGTTTTAAGAGATATTTCAAGCATGGGATTAACTTCCCGAATGAAAGCATTAACAAGGGGATTAACTTCCCCTTGTTCCATATTATTGCATGGGCGATTAAGCAAAGAGTGATCCAACATAGAAAAGATTCAAGAACAAGAATAGAAAGATGCTTCATTGAGCCATAAAGAGAGCTACTAATCTGCTTATATTTTTAAATCACTTACTTGTTTCCCTAGGGATTCCTGGATAATGACATTTGCCACTTAACCATAGAGTATAACTCATCTTCTAGGGAGTTAGAATGAGGTGAATAAAACAGAAAACCTTAAACCTTCCATAGAGATTAGAAAGCTTAAAAAGCACAAAAATCAGTAAAGGGAAAAGTAACATGGAAATTTTATATTTTATTAAATAAATATTAGATAACATAGAAAATTAAGGTGTCAGATAAATTTCAAGTATTAAACTTTGCTTTAGAGCCACATTATATTCTATAAAATTATGGTGGTTGCCTTGTCATTTATTTATGAAATATCTATTGATCTTTATATAGCAGCTTCTATGCACACATAAAGCACATGGAACATACAATCTAGCCAAGAAGGCAGACTTGAAAATTATTAAACATGAAAAATTTAAATGCATTAAAATGAAAGTCATATAGAATCACAGAGGCATAACAGATCATTTAAAATTTTAAATATCACATAAAATTTTCCTATCATGTGCCTGCTATATAATAGGTGTAAATAAATCAATGAAAAACAGAAAATGTGCAACTAGAATTCATTCTTATATATTATAATGTAACATCTAGAAACATATAAAGCATAACAAAATAAGTATTAAATCATCATTACATACATATTGTTAAGGTAAGTGCACACTGCAAGATGTGGAGAATTCAGTTGTGTGGCTGGCTTTACAAACAGGGTGAAGCTATAATAAAGGAGGAATAAATAAATTTCTAGAACCTGGATAACTACCATTGATATGAAACAACTTAGATGTTTCTGTAATACACAAAAATTAAAGAATATTTGAGTTGCAATGTGAAAGTACTTTAGATCCATCCACTCTTTATAAACTTCTGTATTTTTCATCCTAAGGAGCCCTTTGGAAATTTGCCACATCTGGACAACTGAAAACGGTTAGAATTTCTGTTAGTTAGCCAAGTCCATTGTCTCTGTAAGCCTCTATTCACATTATAAAAGGTTTCACCAAAATGTCCATGAAACTGTACGGTTTCTTTTTCTTTTCTTTTTCTTTTCTCTTTTTCTTCAGGATTCCCATCTGTCCCATGGAGTTCTCTGTTACATCCTTAGGTAATCTGGGAACCAACCTATTTTCCAAAACAAAGGCTACGACTCATTCACTATTATTACACAGAACTCAGATGTGTAATTTAAGCCTTTTCTTGTGAATCCCCTGAGGTAATTTCTCACCATCCTTACTGAGGTGACTTGTTCTGTGTCCAGTTTATTGAAATTCCCCAGACCCAGATGGGTTGATAGCCTGATATTTTAGAATTTTGCCCTTATTTACTTTCATTAAGTAGAGCTAGTGTTTTTGTCTCCCATCTTTTTTACAGGAATCGTGAGTGTTAAACTGTGACCATGACTGCCTAGTGTGTAGAATACCTCAGAGAAATATCATTTTGACAATTCTTGTTAACAATGTGAAGTTTAGTAAACTGTAATGTTGGGGAAAAAAGGACTCCAGAAATTGTTTGTCCCTTTGTATGTCTTCCATTAATTAGAAGGAATCAGTGGACCTCACAGTAAAAATTTGAAAGCATATCCCCTCAAATCAAAGGTCATGGCTGCTTTAGACCAATATGTATCTGTATAAAGTATGGACTCTTCCAGCATTATGTGTAAATAGTGGGGGTTACTGCTTCAGTATCCTATTTATTCAGTACTAATAGCTGTACTGAATTTCATACCATGATTTCTTTCTCTCAAAACTAGGCCATAATTTTCCTCTCTCAACCTCAAAATTATTCCCATCATCAATCTCTATGCTTTCTTTATCAAAAGAAGAATAAAAAGAAAAAGGGACTGAAATCAATCCTCTCCCAGTATGTTTTTTATTGACATTAAATCCCATTGTTTATATTTAATTTTATGGAATCTATGATTAATTTATAATATAATTGGTTATATTATAATTATAAAATCATTACTAACTGTAAATCCTATTGAATATTTTACAACTCAGTGAATAATAACACAATATAGATATGTTAGTGAAGACATTTACATAAAAATTTAATTTCATATCATAAAATTAAAACATATTACCTTAAAGAAAACCTCCCCTTGTTGAGAACATGTTTTAATAATTTAGTGAAAAGGTTTTGTATCTTGCTTTGTGACTTTGCATTCATTTTCTTATTTGTTTATCATCTCTAAAGTGGGTATTATAAGCAAATTCATATCCCAGTTTGCTATAATAAATTAAATTCAATACAATATTAAAAGCTTGTACTTTAAACATGTACACATAATTTACTCAATAATTATTAGATATTACAAAAATTTTATTATTAAGGTCTTCTAGGTTCATTGTTTACTGTTAATGTCATAGGGAATCTGTCTCCAGTGATTACAACTTAACTTACTTTGAAGGACAGATACAGCAGTCATGTGTATCACTTTCAAGTTACATAGCTTCTATTGGCTTAGCCCACCTGGGCATCTACTTTATAGGCATGATTGTACTTTTGTGTGTTATCAGTGGGTAGATACAGTAGTTCATAGAAGCTAAAGTAAAATATTTATAAACAAGTCACAACACAAAATCAATTTTTTTTTATTTCTGTCAGAACCTAGACTAAGGTAGTCACTCCAGTTCAGTCACTCAGTTGTGTCTGATTCTTTGTGACCCTATGGACTTCAGCATGCAAGGCTTACCTGCCAATCACCAACTCCCAGAGCTTACTCAAACTCATGTCCATTGAGTCAATGATGCCATCCAGCCATCTCATCCTCTGTCATCCCCTTCTCCTCCTGCCTTCATCTTTCCTAGCATCAAGGTCTTTTCCAAAGAGCCAGTTTGTTGCATAAGGTGGCCAAAGTATTGGACTTTCAGCTTCAGCATCAGTCCTTCCATGAATTTTCAGGACAGATTACTTTAAGATTGACTGGTTGGGTGTATGTGCAGGCCAACAGACTCTCAAGAGTCTTCTCCAACACCACAGTTCAAAAGTATCAATTCTTTGGCACTCAGCTTTCTTTATAGTCCAACTCTCACATCCATACATGACTACTGGAAAAACAATAGCTCCAACTAGACAGACCTTTGTTGGCAAAGTAACGTCTCTGCTTTTTAATATGCTGTCTAGGTTGGTCATAGCTTTTCTTCCAAGGAGCAAGTGTCTTTTAATTTCATGGCTGCAGTCACCATCGGCAGTGATTTTGGAGCCCCCCCAAAATAAAGTCTGTAATTGTTTCCATTGTTTCTCCATCTATTTGCCATGAAGTGATGGGACTGGATGCCATGATCTTAGTTTTCTGAATGTTGAGCTTTAAGCCAACTTTTTTACTCTCCTCTTTTACTTTCATCAAGAGGCTCTTTAAAGAGTTCTTCTTCACTTTCTTCCGTAAGAATGGTGTCTTCTGCATATCTGAAGTTATTGATATTTCTCCTGGCAGTCTTGATTCCAGCTTGTGCTTCATCCAGCCTGGGATTTCACATGATGTACTTACTTAGCATTTAAGTCAAATAAGCAGGGTGACAATATACAGCCTTGATGTACTCCTTTCCTGATTTGGAACCAGTCTGCTGTTCCACATCCAGTTCTAACTGTTGCTTCTTGACCTGCCTACAGATTTCTCGGGAGGCAGGTCAGTGGTCTGGTATTCCCATTTCTTGAAGAATTTTCCACAGTTTGTTGTGATCCACACAGTCAAAGGCTTTGGCATAGTAAATAAAGCAGAAATAGATATTTTTCTAGAACTCTCTTGTGTTTTTGATGATCCAATGGATGTTGGCAATTTGATCTCTGATTCCCCTGCCTTTTTTAAATCCAGCTTGAACATCCGGAAGTTCACGGTTCATGTACTGTTGAAGCTTGGCTTGGAGAATTTTGAGTGTTACTTTCCTAGTGTGTGAGATGAGTGCAATTGTGTGGGAGTTTGAACATTCTTTGACACTGCCTTTCTTTGGGACTGGAATGAAAACTGACCTTTTCCAGTCCTATGGCCAATGCTGAGTTTTCCATATTTGCTGGCAAATTGAGTGCAGTACTTTCACAACATCCTCTTTTAGGAATTGAAATAACTCAACTGGAATTTCATCACCTCCACTAGCTTTGTTCATGGGGATGCTTTCTAAGGCCCACTTGACATTGCATTCCAGGATGTCTGGCTCTAGGTGAGTGATCATACTATCATGATTATCTTGGTCGTGAAGATCTTTTTTGTACAGTTCTTCTGTGTATTCTTGCCACCTCTTAATATCTTCTGCTTCTTTTAGGTCCATAATATTTCTGTCCTTTATTGTGTGCATTTTTGCATGAAACGTTCCCTTGGTATCTCTAGTTTTCTGGAAGAGATCTTGAGCCTTTCCCATTCTATTGTTTTCCTCTGTTTCTGTGCATTAATCACTGAGGAAGGCTTTGTTCTTTCATTGCTATTCTTTGGAATTCTGCATTCAAACAGGTATATCTTTCCTTTTCTCCTTTGCCTTTCACTTCTCTTCTTTTCATAACTATTTGTAAGGCCTCCTCAGACAACCATTTTGCCTTTTTGCATTTCTTTGATCCCTGCCTCCTGTACAATGTCATGAACCTCTGTCCATAGTTCTTCAGGCACTCTGTCTACCATATCTAATCCATTGAATCTTTGTCATTTCCACAGAATAATCATAAGGGGTTTGATTTAAGTCATACCTGAATGGTCTAGTGGTTTTCTGTATTTTCTTCTGAGTTTTGCAATAAGGAGCTCATGATCTGAGCCACAGTCAGCTCCTGGTCTTGTTTTTGCTGACTGTATAGCGCTTCTCCATCTTTGGCTGCAATGAATATAATCAATCTGATTTCGGTGTTGACCATCTGGTTATGTCCATGTGTAGAATCTTCTCTTTTGTTGTAGGAAGAGGGTGTTTGCTATGAATTGTGTGTTCCTTGGCAAAACTCTATTAGCCTTTACCCTGCTTCATTCTGTACTCAAAGGTCAAGTTTTTCTGTTACTCCAGGAGATTCTTGACTTCCTACTTTTGCATTCCAGTCCCCTATAATGAAAAGGACATCTTTTTTTGGGTGTTAGTTCTAGAAGTTCTTGTAGGTCTTCATAGAACAGTTCAGCTTCAGATTCTTCAGCATTACTGCTTGAGGCATAGACTTGGATTACTGTGATATTGAATGGTTTGCCTTGGAAATGAACAGAAATCATTCTTTCATTTTTGAAATTGCATCCAGGTACCGCATTTCAGACTCTTGTTGACTATGCTGGATACTCCATTTCTTCTAAGGGATTCTTGCCCACAGTAGTAGATATAATGGTTATCTGAGTTAAATTCACCCATTCCAGTTCATTTTAGTTCACTGATTCCTAAAATGTCAACGTTCAGTCTTGCCATCTCCTGTTTGACCACTTCCAATTTACCTTGAATCATGGACCTAAAATTCCAGAATTCTATGCAATATAGTTCTTGATAGCATCAGAATTTACTTCAATCACTTGGCACATCCACAACTGGGTGTTGTTTTTGCTTTGGCTCTGTCTCTTCATTCTTTCTGGAGTTATTTCTCCACTGATCTTCAGTAGCATATTGGCCACCTACCAACCTGGGGAGTTCATCTTTCAGTGTCCTATCTTTTTGCCTTTAATACTGTTCATGTTGACTGGTGTGCTTCAAAAATGGATGACAGTCCAGTGTGCCTCAAATAGTGTCTGGTGTGGTTCAAAAGTGGATATCAGTCCACCCTTATTGAAATCAGTGTGAATCTGTATATTCAGATCCCATTCTTCTTCTTTCTAACTCACATGTAGTGGGATGTCCAATGTTTATTTCAAGGCTTTTCCCACTAAAAAGCACGCATGCCATAATTTCCTTTGCACCTGAACAAAGTACATTGAGTGCTGAGTCTTTATCAGTTGTCTTCTATGGATTCTTTGTTTGCCTCCAATTTGCTTTACAAAATTCTGGCTGGCCGACTTCCTATCGAAACACATTTGAAATAGCTCACTTCTTCTAATGCAATAGCTCTTTGTAAAAATATGCTGGACCTGTAAATCATGTTCTCTTGATTGCAGTCAGTTTTCCTGGTTCTCTGTGCTAAGGCTTCTAGAGACAGAGGCACTTTTTATTTTTATTTTTTTTAATTTATTCAATTGGAGGCCAATTACTTCACAATATTGTAGTGGTTTTTGACATACATTGACATGAATAAGCCATGGGTGTACATGTGTTCCCCATCCTAAACCCCCCTCCCACCTCCCTCCCCATCCCATCCCTGTGGGTCATCCCAGTGCACCAGCCCTGAGCACCCTGTCTCATGCATTGAACCTGGCCTGGCCATCTGTTTCACATATGATAGTATACATGTTTCAATGCTATTCTCTCAGATCATCCCACCTTCACCCTCTCCCACAGAGTCCCAAAGACTGTTGTATACATCAGTGTCTGTTTCGCTGTCTCGCATATAGGGTTATCATTACCATCTTTCTCAATTCCATATATATGCATTAGTATACTGTATTGGTGTTTTTCTTTCTGGCTTACTTCACTCTGTATAAGAGGCTCCAGTTTCATCCACCTCATTAGAACTGATTCAAGTGTATTGTTTTTAATGACTAAGTAATGCTCCATTGTGTATATGTACCACAGCTTTCTTATCCATTCGTCTGCTGATGGACATCTAGGTTGCTTCCATGTCCTGGCTATTGTAAACAGTGCTGCAGTAAACATTGGGGAACACGTGTCTCTTTCAATTCTGGTTTCCTCGGTGTGTATGCCCAGCAGTGGGATTGCTGGGTTATATGGCAGTTCTATTTCCAGGTTTTTAAGGAATCTCCACACTGTTCTCCATAGTGGCTGTACTAGTTTGCATTCCCACCAACAGTGTAAAAGTGTTCCGTTTTCTCCTCACCCAGAGAGGCACTTTTTAACCAAAATGGTAATGGTTTGAAGTGAAAAAAGAAGTCTTCCATCCTATACCATTTAACATACAATCTGAGTAAATCTCTATGTACTTCTAAATCAGCTATATTTTATTTATTTATTTATTTATTTATTTTTTTACTGTTCAATCATTTTACACATCTTCCCTGGCAGCTCAGGTTGCAAAGAATCTCCCTGCCATGAGGAGGACTTGGGTTCAATCCCTGAGTCAGGAAAATCCCCTCAAGAAGGAAGAGAATTATATGGACAGAGGAGCCTGTCAGGCTACAGTCCATGGGGTGAAAAAAAGTTGGACACGACTGAGTGACTAACACACACACACACACACACAATCACTTTACAACCAAAATTACAAGGTTACACCCTGGTGGCTCAGACGGTAAAGCGTCTGCCTACAATTCAGGAGACTCAGGTTCAATCCCTGGGTTGGGAAGGTCTCCTGGAGAATGAAATTGCAACCCACTCCAGTATTCTTGCCTGAAAAATGCTATGGATGGAGGAACCTGGTAGGCTAAAGTCCATGGAGTCGCAAAGAGTCGGACACAACTGAGACTTCACTTTCACTCATGCATTAATCTAATTTCCATTCACCAGGGTTTGAAACCAACTACCTCTCTGACTTTTCTGCTGTTTTAATAACATGACCAGAGCTGTTCTTCCTCAGTGAGATTTAAATATCTGAGACAGCTTTAGGATTTCTGATAGCTTTGAAGCAGTATCTTTGAGTTTCACAAATTTGATGAGATTTTTTTTTTTTTTATATCCATACCGTAATCTCTACTGACACAGAACCATCATAGCTCAGGCCTTTGAAATCTTGTGCTCTGTGCCTGTGTCCTTCATGAGTGTTATAGCCTCCTAATGAGTTTCTGCATCAACAATCTTTCTTGTATTGTGGCATCACATTATTTTTTTCTAAAATATTATTCTATTGTGGGTTTTAGCATCAGGCTTTAAATGCAGTTTTATAATGTTTAGATAATTGAATGCTTCAAGAAGCTCTTTGAAAAAATCATATTTTTCAAAAGATAAAATTTAACAAACCACTCATTGATTTATTTTGTCCTTTTGTAATATTAACATTTCTGCACCAAATGATTTTTGAGTAAATATCCCACTTACCTTAAAAGTGCTATATTTTCTACTTAAAATTAAGCTACTGATGGCTGTCTCTATGTCTCAGGCATATTGTTTGCTATCATTAGCATGAATGTGATATAGATGTTCATTACACATCTTTTTTGCCAAATTTTATTCAATTTAATGAATAAATCAACCAGTTAGCATGTTGAGATCTATTCCACATATTTTTTTCCATTATAACAATAGAAAAGGGAAAATTTATCAAAGTAGTATGTATATATCAGAGCTATTTTCATAAGAAAATATTGTCTCATCTTCAGATTTAAATGAACAGCTAGCACCATTCATTAAGTACCTTGAGATGACAAATAGATTAACAGTAGAGTGCAAAAAGAAATACTAAGTAAATATAAATTAAAAAGAAAAAAAAGCTGTTACTTGCAGATTGTGGGGCTGTCACATTTTAGGATACTCCTTCAATATGTACAGTTATTCTTGGTCATATATAAAGAGCAAAAGTACTCCAGAAGGATTTTCAGAGCAGCCTTTTCCCTTTATGGCTTCAATATATATTTAGGTATAAGAATAAACTATTGCTGTTGTTTAGTTGCTCAGTCTTGCCTGAATCTTTTGAGACCCGATGGACTGTAACTTCAGTCTTCCTCTGCCTATGGGATTTCCCAGGCAAGAATACTGGCGTGGGTTGTCATTTCCTTCTCCAGGGGATCTTTTTGACCCAGGGATTGAATCTGCATCTCTTATGTCTCCTGCATTGGCAGGAGGGTTCTTTACCACTGCTGCCATCTGAGAAGTCCAACAATAGTATAGTGTAATAATTGATAAATAATTAGTTGTTCAGTTCATTATTAGTTAAAAAATATGATATTGGCCAAATAAATATCTCAGTACAAAAGTCCATTTTTATGTCATTACAAAGTAATTTTTCTTTTAATATTATTTGCTTCTTGACCTGTTTGTATTTTATATCTCAGGGTTTTTCCCTACCAGAGTAATTAGTCTGGGATACCTTGAACCAGAGCCTGACAAAAATCTGCTGCTGTATTGGTGACTTACATGGAAATATGATTACAAGAATCACTCAGAGAGGGGTTTGGGGGGACAGGGTTGTCAAAACAATTCAGCATACAAGGAACTTTATCCAACTGGCCCCTGATTTAGGTGCCTGGAATATCACAGAAAACTTACGAGATGCTTTAAGAGAAATGTACCAGGGTACTGTTCACCTGGGGAAGGAAAGGCTGAAGCAATTTTTTTTCATCAACTTTTTTCCTTTACTTCCATCTTTCCTGCAAATAAGAACACATCACATATAAAGTTCGCCTCACTTCCAAGTGTGAATACCAAGTAGATTTATAAGGGTTGCCACATTTCTGTGTTAGATTAACCTCAGATCAGAAAGAATAGCTGAGAGGTTGTTAGTTTGCACCTATAAAGAGCTGACTGATGCATGTTTATGAGTCAAATGAAGGATGGAGAACATTTGAAATGATGCTCTGGGGAAGAGAGACCCCATCCCTATATCACTTTATCTACATATTTAGTCATTATATTCTCTATCCATTACAAGTGGTGGCTTTCTCAGTCTCTAAAAAGACTAAATGGACAAGCTAAAGACCCCTGCTGCCTGCAGCTTGTCATGAGGCCTTGACTGAGAGCAATCATCTCAAGTCTTTACCAGCCATTGAAATCTCTCTTTCCTCAACTTGCTCTTTGGTAGTGAAGGTTTCTTGCCTTTCTGGAGGACCAAGACCTTAACCCACAAAATATCTTTCTTATGAAAGTACAGTTGATTTAAAATAGTGTGTTAATTTCAGGTGTACAGCAAAGTGATTTAGTTATATATATAATTTTTTTCAGATTATTTTCCACTGTAGGTTATTATAAGATATTGACTATAGTTCCCTGTGCTAATCCTTGTTGTATATGTAATTTATGTAGTTTTTATCTGTTAACCCCATACTTCTAATTTATCCCTCCCCACTCCCTGTTCCCTTTGGTGACCAGGTTTTTTTTTTTTTTTTAATCTGTAAATCTGTTTCTGTTTTATAGATAGATTTATCTACATTATTTTTTAGATTCTACATATAAGTAATAGCCTATTTGTTTTTCTCTATCTGACTTACTTCACTTAGTATGATATTCTCTAGGTCCATTCGTGTTGCTTAAAATGGCAATATTTCATTCTTTCTATGGCTGAGTAATATTCCAGTGTGTGTGTGTGCATGCACGTGCATATGTGTGTATAACATCTTCTTACACCAATTCTCTGTTAATGGGCATTTGGTTTGTTTCCATGCCTTGGCTATTGTAAATTGCTCTGTTCTGAAAGTTAGGGTTCAAGTATCTTTCTGAATTAGTTGTTTTCATTTTTTCCCATATATACCCACAAGTGGAACTCCTGGATAATATGGTAGTTCTACTTTTAATTTTTTTAAGGAACCCTTACATAGTGGCTGTACACATTTATATTCCCACCAACAGTATACAAGTCATTTCCAAAATATCTTAAAACTTCATTTCCCTATCTGGGTGCAGGCTTGGGTGGTTGTAATTTCTGTTCACACCTACTATTTGTCCCATGGAAAAAATGGAAAAATCAAAAAATGCTCCAGTGAATCTCGATCATTTCAGGCATGCCACAACCTTCTCTTATTGTATAGAAACAACTCTAAAATGTTGTTGAAATTAGCATTACTTTTGTCATCACTGTAGTAACTCTGGTATTTACCTACTAGTCTATGGGCTTCCCTAGTAGCTCAGTTGGCAAAGAATCCACCTGAAATGCAGGAGACTCCTGTTCAATTCCTGGGTCAGGAAGATCCACTGGAGAAGGGATAGGCTACAAACTCCAGTATTCTTGGGCTTCCCTTGTGGCTCAGCTGGTAAAGAATCCACCTGCAATGCGGGAGACCTGGGTTGGATCCTCTGGCCTAGAGAATTCCATGGACTGTATAAGTCAGACACAACTGAGTGACTTTCACTTTCACTTTTCACTACAGGAAGAAGACCAAAGTGATAAGACAGTGATTCTTTCTTCCAGTTCAGTGGAGCCCTTAATATTTCCCCTTGGAAGTGTTCTTGAAAAACAGCACCTCTGATATGAGCTCCTAAGGCTGTACAGATAGGGTGCATACATTTTGTGCAGAGATTCTCAGGAAGTGATCAGGAGAGGTGCTAACCCTACCTACAACTTCTGTCCTCTGAATAAGGCCCTCTATGTCAGTGGCTGATTCAGCATAGCCTTCCATTTGTAGAACAAGGCTCAAGACACACAGGGTGGCACAGGTGCCATCATAATAGGTGGCAGTATATTCCCAGCTAGCATCGACAGCACATTGCTCAACCCTTTCTGTGAACCAGGTTTGACATTTTCTTCCTGATTAAGTGGTCAAAGGTATTTCCACATAATCCATATGTTTGAACTGAAAGAGGGGTATTTGTCCAACAGGAATATTTGTCAAGACTTCAGTGCCAAATGTTCATGTAATTTATTTGTGCTTTTTGGGACTGATTGTGCCTGATCCTCTTTTTGACATTTCCGTCATACAGTGGATTACTGCTGCACCTGGATAACTTAAGATTTAGAGGGTTTTATGTTAATCAGCTCATGATAGGAAGGTCTGATTGCACAGTCACTTGGTGTCCACAGGCCACAGTTATTATCTTCCAAAGACTGGTATTAGGCCAGGAATTCATTTCAAACTGAGATCTGTTCTCTACTGCAGAAGGCACAAACAAGCTTTTATACCTTAAGGATTTACACAGAAATTTTCTTAGTGAGGGCTTCACAGATATACCACACAGCACATTTATCCAACCACAAATACCTCTGACATCACTAGATCAAGAGAAAGTGTCTGTATCCCAGACCTGCTGCAGAGCAGCTCTCACTATGTCTTTGATGTTGTTTATTATTGCAATACCTTCTAGGGTACCATACTGCTTCTGATGCACAACACTGACTAGTGAGCAGAAATTATCCACTGAGAAATTCCCTTCATGTCAGGAGACCAATAAAAGGGTGTGGGCAACTACTGAGCATTTCAACACTAGTTATTCGCGAAGGGGAGAAATTAACCCCAAATTGATCACAAAACATCTTTCAGTGTGAGATGTATCTAAAATAGAACTCTACTTTGTACTTAGCCTTCATAATTCCTCTCTCTCATTGTAGACAATAATATTTTATAGATGTCCTTTTATTAATGTCTGTTAAGACACCATATGCATTAGTCCTCAAATTTTCTGGTCATTCTCCTTTGCCTCATGCACATTACTCTGGTAAATGGCTACAGCGTTTGTTTAGGAGATGATCAGAAGAATGTACACACACATATGGTAGGATTGCCTGGTCCTTTTCAAAAAGTTCCAATGCCTGCTCAAATTTCTATGCCACTGACTGCTATCAGGCTCTATCTTAACAGATATTGATTTTTTATTACATATTCATAAAAATATTTTACACAAGTCAAGTAACATTCTGGTCACTGTCCTTCTTTGTCACCCCTAAAACTACATTATTTGTTAGTTGTAACTGATATATTGAGGAATCTTCAATTCACTGAAACTGTCAATGGGCTTTTTTATGTAAAGTATAGACTTCTTAAAATACTTTAGCATGTAATTTTTAATGGATCATATTGTTGATTGATCATGACATTTGTTACTATAAACTATAGGTACTTATGGGGACTTTCTTAGACAAGACAAAAATCATAATCATCAAGCATTGAAAACACAACATTGACTATTTCTACCTTTAACTCTCTCCCTATTGACCAATGGTCTGAATCTACTATAAGAAGGCACATAGATTTTATTATTTACCTCATGTTCATCATAATTTTACCTGTATAATAAATAGTGACTTTAAATCATCCATTTACTTTTCATGCAATTTCCTTTTTAAGTTTAGTTCCTGTTGATTTAAAATATTCCTTTTTTGAAATCTATGCTTCAAGGAGCTAAAAGTTCATGCAATCTGTACTTTGGTTTCTCTGGATATCATTAGTCTAAGTGGAATAATACTGACTTATGGTTACATTTGTCATGAGTTGTTTATGCTTTTAGTAAGTACATGTATTATAAACATCCTGTACCTTTTTTTTTTTAAATCAGACATCATTCATCTTGTTTTAAAATTATCTAAATTCACAAAAATGTTTATAAAAACTGATTCAAATTTTACAACTCCAAATGCGTACACTCAGTTACATAATATACTTAATTTCAAGACAGTTTTTTAAAAAAGTAACTACTCTAGTTTCTTCTGTATATAATGCTTCATGTAACCTACTCACACAAAGGTGAATAATTCACAGTGTAGAAAAGAGTGCACCTTTAGTTTTCTCTACCAGATTTGGAAAATTGCTTCTGACTCTGAAAATAACATTATGACATGTTTTCGTTGAAGATGATATATAACTGTTTTACTGTATATCCTTTGGTGAACTGTAGTTAGATTTTAAAACCAATTACTCTTATTGGTTTTGAAATTCCAAATGGATAATTTATAATTAAATTTCTAAAAATATACTTGTCTATATTGTTTAATATGTACTTAAAATATGAAATATTAATGTTAAATAAATTATATAATTGATTTAATAGTAAATGAAATAGTTCATGTAAATGTTGAAAATATTCAATATGAAAGTTGAAGCCACAAGCTGACGGCAGTCTGTAACTGCATGTGACTGAACTGAACTGAACTGATGACTAACTGCCGTCGTTCTGAGATAATATGAATAAAATTGACTCTAGGAAACATGTTTCAATACAATGGAAAATGCTTTTGGTATTCCTACTTATTTCATCAAATATTAAATATTTTTTTACTTTTCCTTATGATTTTGTTTAATATGTTAAATAAGCACTCTTTTAGATTTAAATGTCCTTGGTTAATAGAAATTGGAATTGATGATTGTATTTTTCCTAGAACTTAATGTGATCTTTTATAAAAAAAATCAATGAAATTATAATGGGGGATATCAATTACTTTATTTTTATAAAATTATGATTATTTTTATTTAGATTATAAAAGTGTGTTTAAAAGTATGATTTCTTTTGATATCATTGATAGAGCAATTTGACCACTAAATATCTAACTGTCAATATGATCTATGTATAGAGAAATGGAGATTAACATAGATGTGTAATTTAGCATAGGGCCTAAGTTTATAATTTAGCATAGGGTTTGTTTGTGTGTTAGTCAAATAATATCACATATGAGAGCATATTAATTATTCAATACATCTAAAGATTTAGATAGTGAATAATATTGAAGTACAAGGCAATGAAAAATCATACTTAAAAAAAATCAACTCTGAAATTTTACATGAATCATCACTAGTGATTTACTACATGAACATGTATATACAGATATCTATGTATGTATGGGTTTCCCTGATGGCTCAGATGGTAAGGTGTCTGCCTGCAGTGCAGAAGACCCAGGTTTGATCCCTGGGTTGGGAAGATCCTCTGGAGAAGGAAATGGCAACCCACTCCAGTACCCTTGATTGGAAAATTCTGTGGACAGAGGAGCCTGGTAGGCTACAGTCCATGAGGTTGGAAAGAGTCGGACATGACAGCAACTTCACTTTCACATGCATGTAAGCAGTTAAGAGTTCTTTACAGGTCATCTACAGATTAACACATAACAGAGCATGGCAACCCACTCCAGTATTCTTGCCTAGAGGATCCCCATGGACAGTGGAACCTGGGGGCTATAGTCCATAGGGTGACACAGAGTTGGACACAACTGAAGCAATTTAGCAAGCATGCACATAATATAATCAGGGTGACATTTTTGATACATATTCAAGTATTTTAATCTATTTCAGCCTTAAATGTCTGATATGTGTTACTTTTATTTTTTGAGAATTTAAAATATATGCTCTTATCATTTTAAGGTTTGCTATTTTTTTAAAATAAATATCTCACTGGATTGAAGGTACTTACCTCTTTAACTGAGTGCTCAGTGCTCAGTCACATCAGACTCTTTACGACCCCATGGACTGTGGCCCGCCAGGCTCCTCTGTCCAAGGGATTTCCGAGGCAAGAATACTGGAGTGACTTGCCATTACCTCCTCCAGGGAATCTTCCTGACCCAGGGATATGAACTCTCTTCTTCTGTGTCTCCTGAATTGTTAGGCAGACTCTTTACCACTGAGCCACCTGGGAAGCCCCAACCTCTTTAACTTCTCTCTATTGACATAATATCTTTAACTTAAATGAATGGAAACTCAGAATACATTTTAATGAAGGTATTCTCAAATTTAACATCCTACTAAAATGTGCAAATATATCAACTCACAGCAAGAGCAGTAGCCAGAGTATCATCTTTTCAGCTGATCTCCAAATCCCAATTCCCACAAGACAACATAAAAGGAACAGATGACAGCCATCTACAGTGAGTTAAATTACAAGAGATGAGCCTTGAGCTTACGGAAGCTGAACATTTTACAGTGAACTGTATCCAAGTCTTCCCTCTACTTAGAGGAAGACATTATCTCTGACTTCTGACACTATTTGCTCTAAAAATATTATTGACTAGAACTTCCGGAACAAATGACAATCAGTTCCTCCTTAGAAAAATGCAAGAGAACAATGAAGAATTGCCATACAACAACTGAGAAATTAACGTCAGAGAATTCTCTACTACTCTGAAGTTAGTTTGCCATGTAGTCTTCAAAAGCTCAAAGAGTTCTAAAATCTAGGGGATTACAAGTGACAAAGCAAAAAAGAACACACCACCAGCTAAAGTACTTTTACATACTCAAAATTATTAAAAAGTTTTGTGATGACTTCTTCTGTTTTCATGTAAAATTATCTATACATTCAGGCAATTACTGCTTCTATTATATTGGAAAAATGTTGCACCTTGTTAGAGCACAATTTTCAGTGTATACCAAAACAAATTCCAAATATGTATCTGTTTCATACATGCTTCTATTAAGACTATTGTTTTTAGAAAAATAATGTGCTCTTCTAAATTTCATATTCACATTATCAACCTCAAAGCAAATAATTATATTTTTTATGTTGGACTTTTACCTGTATTTACAATAGCACTCATAATATTATGAGATTGTATTTACAATAGAATGAACTTTATTTCAGTACATAGATTAGATGAAAACATGAAATCCTCATTAGTAAAGAAAAAATTTCATTTCAATATTCTGATGACATAGATGTAAGCTTTGTATAATTCAACTCTTTGAAATATTATTCTGGTAATGCAGCTGGCATATTAGCATCTAGTTTTTTTTTTTTTTTAATACATCCACACACACACACACACACACACATTCAAAAAAATGAAAATAAAGCTTGTAATCGCAAATTGAAAATAAAGTAGCTCATTTGACCTACATGAAAAACTATGCTTCCCGTCAGTTCAGTTCAGTTCAGTCGCTCAGTCGTGTCCGACTCTTTGCGACCCCATGATTCGCAGCAAGCCAGGCCTCCCTGTCCATCACCAACTCCCGGAGTTCACTCAGACTCACGTCCATCGAGTCAGTGATGCCGTCCAGCCATCTCATCCTCTGTCGTCCCCTTCTCTGCCTGCCCCCAATCCCTCCCAGCATCCTAGTCTTTTCCAATGAGTCAACTCTTCGCATGAGGTGGCCAAAGTACTGGAGTTTCAGCTTGAGCATCAGTCCTTCCAAAGAAATCCCAGGGCTGATCTCCTTCAGAATGGACTGGTTGGATCTCCTTGCAGTCCAAGGGACTCTCAAGAGTCTTCTCCAATACCACAGTTCAAAAGCATCAATTCTTCAGCACTCAGCCTTCTTCACAGTCCAACTCTCACATCCATACATGACCACAGGAAAAACCATAGGCTTGACTAGACGCACCTTTGTTGGCAAAGTAATGTCTCTGCTTTTGAATATGCTATCTAGGTTGGTCATAACTTTCCTTCCAAGGAGTAAGCGTCTTTTAATTTCATGGCTGCAATCACCATCTGCAATGATTTTGGAGCCCCAAAAAATAAAGTCTGACACTGTTTCCACTGTTTCCCCATCTATTTCCCATGAAGTGATGGGACCAGATGCCATGCTTCCCATGATGATATATAAATACACTTTCCTCAGATTTACATGTTAAATTACTGTGATCTGCATAGACTTTTTAATATAAGCAATAAATAGTGAGGTAAATGCTGAAGCATTTTCTGTTTTTCATCTGCTCTGTGATATTCTGATTTCTCTATGATACAGGCTACATGGCATCAACTTTGAGAAATAGGAATTCAGATGGCAGTTTTCCATTAAACATGCTATTCTCTTTCATTTCTTTTTCAGTGTATTATTGTGCTGTCAAAAATAACTTCATTACAAAATAATGAAATGTTACTATAAAAATGCATGCATGCTAAGTTGCTTCAGTTGGGTTCAACGACTGAGCAATTAACACATAAACCCACCCACTCATATTATAGACCAGAAGGAATTAGTTTGTTTTAACTGAACACATCTAAGAAACTTTCTCTAACCAGTTAAAACTGTCTTTAAAGAGGAGGTTCTCAAATCCATGTGGCTTATGTTAATGCAATGAGGTTTTAATAACACCTCATTAAAAGCTGAAAAAGTTTATACAGAGTTTAAGCTGAGCTAAGCACTGGTACAGCAGTCATCAAAAGGGACTTTCTTCAGCTAACTGGGACATATGTTAACTTTATGATTGGCTTATAATTGATAGTAGCCACAGACAATTAATATTCATTATCATAGTTATCATTAGTGACTTTTCACTTACATTACCTTAATTTATATTGTGATCATATTTTATATGTACATTTTCCTTTCTGTATTTCATCTTGTTTCTACTTCTCATACAATATATTCCATATGCTTCCCAAAGTCCAAACATCTATGAGTCACCACCATTATCATTTAACTTTTAGTGCTTTGCTCATTTACTAGGCCTAGAAAAGTGTTACTCTAAATGGACTACAGATTCCCAATAAAGTGAAAATAGCAAATTGAGTAGTCATCAGAAATACTAGTATATAAAAATGTGATTTGGCTGAGAGAAGAAATGATGATTTAGAAAAGATATTGTGTAACAACAGGTGATTAAGAAATCAGGGAATTATCTGTCTTCGGAACTCTATTCATATCTAATCAAAGTGTATTTGCTTTTTGAAAACTTACTGAATGTCTTACAAGAGGTATTTCAGATGAAGAAATAAATTTGCTTTTAAATTTCAGTTCTAGTATTGACTAACTTTTCCCTTACAAATATTAATTCATTTATTTATAAAGTGATATTGCTGATGCCTACTACCTAAAATTGCTTAGAGAATAAATGAGATGAAGTATGTCACCCATTTAATTCAGTACTTGGCTATTATTAAAATGTAAAACTTTTATTAAATCTTTAATCATCATTTTCCATGATTGTATAATTGTACAATTATGTATACTTTCATATACATATGAAAGTACATACATATGAATGTACTTATACAATACATAAGTATATGTATACTTTCATAAGTACACATGAATGCATACTTATGTATACTTTCTACACTTTCTAGATTATTGGAATAAAAGTACACAGTATTATTTATCCCTTTTTATTGCTACTATCATTGAATCAATTCAATTTTTCATCATATTTTGCCTAGGTTTTTGTTATAACCATCAGTTGGATTTTTCTGCCTTGCTTTCTCACTGAGTTATACTTCAGTTTTCTGGCAGCTACATCTCAGATTATGCAGATAATATCATTTAACTCATATCATCAATCCTAATGATTCTTTATTACTTTTAGCAGTAAATTAAACATCAAAAAATATCCTCTGAGTGACTTTAAGGGTCACTTGCAGTTATTTATTCATGTTAGCATTGATTTTAAATGAAATGAGTACTATGTATGTGTCGATTGTGTTTTACAGATTAGGTCGGGAAGATCCGCTAGAGAAGGAAATGGCAACCCACTCCCGTACTCTTGCCTGGAGAATCCCATGGACAAAGGAGCCTGGTGGGCTACAGTTCGTGGGGTAGCAGGAGTCCAACATGACTTAGTGACTAAACCACCACCACCACCACTAGAAAAGTCAGTAAAAAAATCCACTCATTGAGTTACCTAATGAAAACATGATGGTGAGACTGTGGGATATCAGGAAAGAATAAATCACACTTTATAGAAAAGGTGGTATTTAATTCTATCCCTGAGAAAGGGATTTTATTTACCAGAAGGTAAAATATGTGAAGAAACCAGTCAAAGAAGATCAAATCAGTCAATTGTAAAGGAAATCAGTCCTGAAGCTCCAGTTCCTTGGCCACCCTGCAAAGAGCAGACTCAGAAAAGACACTGATGCTAGGAAAGATTGAAGGCAGGAGGAGAAGGGGACGTCAGAGGATGAGAAGGTTGGCTGGCATCACCGACTTGATGATCATGAGTTTGAGCAAGCTCGGGAGTTGATGGACTGGGAAGCCAAGTGTGCTGCGGTCCATAGGGTCACAAAGAATCGAACATGACTGAACAACTGAACTGAACTTAAACATGTGAAGCACCTAGAAAAAATAAAATGTAAACCTAGTCGAGGACAAAGTGATTGGAACTAGTAGAAGATTATAAAATGAGTTGCAAACACATGATGGCAGGTGTATGATGGCAAGCACTTTCAACAATTTTATTATGTAATCTCTAGGCAGAAAAGAATTGAAGCCAAGGATGATATTAAATTATGAAGCGTAGGAAAGCCCAGTACAACCAAGCATTATGATGTTCAAAAATCTCTAATACCATGGTTGAGAAACCTTGAAGCGTATAAAATGTAGGCAGTGATTTTTCCCCTTCCCATCCTCTTCCTGATTGATGTACAATAACTAGGGAATAGGGGAGATTCTATTCCAAACCTCTTTGATATCCTATATCTTTAACAACTTGTCAGATATCATTAGGCTTGTAGTTAATTGATCATACAATAGTGACTGGGCTTCCCTGGTGACTCAGTGGTAAGCAATCTGCCTACAATGCAGAAGATTCAGGTTCGATCTAGAGGAGGGCAAGGCAACCCACTCCACTATTTTTGCCTGGAGAAGCCCATGGACAGAGGAGCCTGGCAGATTATAGTCTGGGTCGCAAAGAGTCAGATACAATTGAAGTAACTTAGCAGGCACGCACGCACAGTAGTGACTAATTGGTTGCATGCCCCAAAATGCTAATGCCGCAACTAGAACACTGGAATAACTTGAGACTTGCCGTACTATGGCAAACTGTTTAAGAAAATATTAATTATTATGATTATTATGATTACCTGAAATGAGCTCTATTACTCAATCTATCCTTAAAATTTGCATCTCACCATTTAAAAGTATGTAATTTTGTTGTGATTTCCAAATGATTTTTTCTAAAGTTTTTTTTTTTTTTTTTCCTACTCAGAAAGGAGATCTGTAGCACCAGCTCTGGGTTTCGTCTTGGGAAAAGAAAATATAATAATAATAAATTGATCCAGCTATATGATTCATCCCACAGAGATTATGAGAAATAATTTTCCCTTTTTTCTGTCTTTTTATTTATTTTCTTATTTAATTGTCTATTGATAAAGTATCAAAGGCAATTAAAAAAGTGTTTACTCTCAAGAAGGAGCAATTGATTATATGCATACTAGAAGCCAGGGAACAGAAATGCTCTGCGATCAGCAAGTTAGTAAACTCATCAATAATTTAGATGCAGCCTAGAGGCTATGGACAGATATTTGTTATGAACTGCTGATTTGAAAAATAAATGTATTCTATTCTGAATGCTTGCAAGATTTCAGCTTTCAAGTCAGGACATGTTGCTAAGAGACAGAAGCAGCTATAGCAATTTCCACACCCCTTCCCTTCCCTTTCTGCACCAGGAAGTACCTCATGCTTTACTTGATGGAAGCTTTTCTTTTACCTTTAGTTTTAAGATTTCAGTCTTCTGTTTTTTGATTTTTCAAAAAAAAAAAAAAAAAAGACAAAACAGAAAACCCCCTCAAACTTCCCATGTGCTTCTTGGCCGTAAAGGTAAGAGAAGGTAATCATGGTGAGTTGATCAAGGTTATACCCATGTTTGATTTCCAAGTTCTAAATGCCGAATGACAGTTACATAGAAAAGTTACATTTGAGGCATTATTTAGATCATTATGTCCTATAGCAGGATTTAAATAGTAAATCTACATCTTTTTATTTTTTTGTCTCCAAAATCACTTCTACAAAGGCTAAATATGTTGAAAATTATGCACACATACCGTTACTTTAAAAAATGTAATATTAGACAATTATGATAAAAAAATTCTTCCAAAGCTTATGACAGCCAATATTCCATCCCTCAGAAGATTTGTATAACTATTAATAGGAGAGGCTACAACATTGGCGATTCAGCACAGATTGTATGTAAGGACTAAGATATCCTTATCTCTTGAACCTTGAGGTTTCATTTTAAGAAAACATAAACAAGTTAAAATTTATGAAATTAAGCAGCATCAATATTAAATTTCATCCAATAAAAGATAAGGGATGCAACATAAAAAATTGAACTAATTATTTTTGAGTAGGACCAGTTTTAGAAATCTGTATGTAGGTCAAGAAGCAGCAGTTAGAACTGGACGTGGAACAACAGACAGTTTCAAAATTGAGAAAGGGTGCATCAAGGCTGTATATTGTCACCCTGTTCATTTAACTTATATGCAGAGAACATCATGTGAAATGCCGGGCTGCATGAATCCCAAGCTGGAATAAAGATTTCCAGGAGAAATATCAATAACCTCAGATATGCAAATAACACCACCCTTCTGGCAGAAAGGAAAGAAGAACTAAAGAGCCTCTTGATGAAAGTGAAAGAGGAGAGTGAAAAAGCTGGCTTAAAACTCAACACTCAGTAAAACCGAGATAGTGGCATCCAGTCCCATCACTTCATGGTATATAGATGGGGAAGCAATGGAAACAGTGCAAGACTTTATTTTCTTGGTTTCCAAGATCACTGTGAATGGTGACTGCAGCCTTGAAATTAATAGATGCTAGCCCCTTGGAAGAAAAGCAATGGCAAACTTAGATGACATATTAAAAAGCAGAGACATTACTTTGCCAACAAAAATCCATATAGACAAAGCTATGGTTTTTCTAGTAGTCATGTATGCATGTGAGAGCTGAACCATAAAAAAGGTTGAACGCTGAAGTACTGATGCTTTCAAACTAAAGTGTTGGAGAAGATTCGAGAGTCCCTTGGACTACAAGGAGATCAAGCTAGTCAATTCTAAAGGAAATTAATCCTGAATTATTCATTGGAAGGACTGATACTAAAACTGAAGCTCAAATACTTTGGCCACCTGATGCGAAGAGCCAATTCATTGGAAAAGACCCTGATTCTGGAAAGATACAAGACAGAAGGAGAAGAGGATGAAAGAAGATGAGAAGATTGGATGGCATCACCAACTCCATGGACATAAATTTGAGCAAACTCCAGGAGACTGTGGAGGACAGGGAAGCCTGGCTCGCTACAGTCCATGGGGCTGCAGTAGTCAAACACAAATGAGCAACTGAATAACAGCAAGGACCACTTTATTGCCAAACCATACTGTTGTAGACTAGGATGTGTTTTTTGTTATCAACCATTTCAGAAGAGCAGTTTTCTTTATGTGTCAATCTCTAGTATTCCAGCCAGTTGGAGATCTCTGTTCATGTACATAGACAGACACACACATATGTGTGTGTGTGTGTGTGTGTGTGTGTGTGTAAATACTTAATTTTTTGGCTGCACTGGTATTAGTTGCAGCACCCAGGATCTTTCATTTGGCTCACTGACTCCCTAGTTGTGGCTTGAAGATTCAGCAGTTGCAGTTCATGGGCTTAATTGCCCTCCAGCACTTGGGATCTTAGTTCCCAAACCAGGGATCGAATTCATCTTGCATTGAGTCTTTTGCGTTGCAAGGCAGATTCTTAACCACTGGATCACCAGGTCTCTATGTCCTTTAAGGTAAAAATAAGACTACAGATTCTGCTCCAACCTAGATTAAATATAATTCTGGACCAGACAGGACAAATTATCATAAATTGGCTCTTATTAATTCACTTTCTTTGCAACATTGCTATGTGGAGATACATTCCTGGAGTAGCAAGCATTTATAAGCCAATAACTGGAAAGTTGTAAACAGCAATGTATATTAGTAAATTTTTATTCTTTATAAATAAATCTCTTAAAAATATCAATAACATTTTCAGAATATAATTAAATTCTGAAAGTACACTGCCATGCTTACTATTTGGATGGTTCTTCGATAACTAACAATTTCAAAACAAGAGAGACCTACTTAAATATATTGGCCTTTGAACTTTGTTCATGTTTGTATACTTTTTTGGGGTACATAATAGCTCTCAGTTCAGTTCAGTTCAGTCGCTCAGTCGTGTCCAACTTTTTGTGACCCCATGAATTGCAGCACACGCCAGGCTTCCCTGTCCATCACTAACTCCCGGAGTTCATTCAGACTCACGTCCATAGAGTCGATGATGCCATCCAGCCATCTCATCCTCTGTTATCCCCTTCTCCTCCTGCACCCAATCCCTCCCAGCATTAGAGTCTTTTCCAATGAGTCAACTCTTTGCATGAGGTGGCCAAAGTACTGGAGTTTCAGCTTTAGCATCATTCTTTCTAAAGAACACCCAGGACTGATCTCCTTTAGAATGGACTGATTGGATCTCCTAGCATAGTAGCTCTAGTAACTAGAAAAAAGATGTCTGGGGAGTGGTTTTGCATCTTTGGAAAGAAGAAATTTAAACTATTCTTAGTTTGTTCTGGCTGCTATCACAGAACGCAAAAGGCTCGGTGTCTCATGCACAATTAAAATTTATTTCTCACAGTTCTGAAGACTGGGGAATCCAAGATCAAAGCACTAGCATATTGGCATCTGGTGAGATGCCAGTTTCCTGGTTTATAGACTGTTGTCCTCATGTGGTGTGTGTGCGTGCTGTCGCTTCAGTTGTATCTTACTCGATTTGACTTTGTGGACTGTAGCCCTTCCCAGGCTCCTCTGTCCATGGGATTCTCCAGGCAAGAATACTGGAGTGGGTTTCCATGCCCTCCTCCAGGGGATCTTCCTTAGTCAGAGATCGAACTCATGTCTCTTATATCTCCTGCATTTGCAGGTAGGTTCTTTATGGCTAGCGCCACCTCTGAAGCTGGGAGTAAGCAGCAAAAGAGTTTTCTGGAATCCCTTGTTAAACCACTAATCCCACACATCAGGGCTTCGTGTTCTGGACTAATTACCTTCCAAAGGCCCCACCTCCAATTTTAAAGTATAGAAGGAAAAGATATTTTTCCACCCCTCCAATTTCAAGGAGAAGTCAAATTCAGAAAATTCGGGAGGAACAAGAGAAAGAAAAACAACTGTATTTTTTTTTCATCAACAACATGAGCTTTAAAATGAGAGATATGTGTTTTTATTTTTTTTTCCTCATCTTCATTTAAATCTGGGCTTCCTTTGTGGCTCAGTTGGTACAGAATCCTCCTGCAATACGAGAGACCAGGGTTCGATCCTTGGGCTGGGAAGATCCCCTGGAGAAGGGAAAGGCTACCCACTCCAGTATTCTGCCTGGAGAATTCCATGGACTGTATAGTCCATGAGGTTGCAAAGAGTAAGACACGACTGAGCAACTTTCACTTTCATTTAAATCTAGATAAGTGACAGGGAAGCCTCATGCTTCCCTTATCCTTTCAGATCCCTGGAAGCTTAACATTCTTTGTGAGTAAATTAAATGACTTATATTACGTGGTGGTCTTGGGAACAGAGGAGAGAATCTCAAAAACTAATTTCTCTCATCTTTGAAATACTGTAGCCACTGGGAGAGTGTCTTACTATCCTTACTCAGTTGGAAAACACACTTTGAGTGTGGAGGGATGGAGAGCTTTCCACAGCTACAGTATCACCCTGTGCAAGTGAGCATCAGCACACCCCCAGCAACATAATATATTAGCTCCATCAGGAAACTCGGGTTGATCCCTGGATCAAGAGGTTCCCCTGGAGTAAGAAACAGCCTCCCACTCCAGTATTCTTGCCTGGAAAAATGCCATGGGCAGAGGAGCCTGGTGAGCTACAACCTGTGGGGTTATAAAGAGTCAGATACAATTGAACATGCACTCAATACAAGGGTGTTCCCAGGTGGTAAAGAATCTGCCTACCAATGCAGGAGACATAGGAGACTCAGGTTCCATCCTTTGGTCCGAAAGAGGAAATGGCAGGAGGAGGAAATGGCAGCTCACTCCATTATCCCTTGTCTGGGAAATCCCATGGACAGAGGAGCTTGATGGGCTACAGTCCATGCGGCAACAAAGAGCTGAACACAACTGAGCAACTGAGCATGAACACATACTTTTCTCTAAGAATCTTGATAGTTGTAAAGTTGTGAGAGTGGGATGGGTTTTCTTTGCAAATTAATTTGTGATAGGAAAAACTATTTTAAATATATTTTCATAATCACATGTAATACAAAATAATGAGTTTAAGATGAAAACTGATTATGAATGCTCAGGAAAAAACAGGTTTATGGATTTACTGCATCAATTTCCAATTGTATTATTAGTTTTGCAAATGTACAGCACAATCATAACAGAGTAACATCATAACAGAGTGACATGAAGAACCTGTATTTAAACATCTAAGTATTTAACTCAGTTACAGATTATCAACTACCATAGTGCATTGCTCTTACAAACAATTTAACTATTGTTACAAATCATTGCTTTATATGTATACTTGTATCAGTTATAAAACTACATTTAACGAATCCTTGCAGATTTTTAGTCAGGATTCTTCCATAGTTGGTTTTGAGTCTAGAAGTATGGTACTTTATTGTCCTGTCCGTTAAAAAAAGAAAGAAAGAAAGAAAGAAAGTTACAACTAATTGCTCAATATTTAGGCATTATGCTATTGCATTTTCTGTACCTTATTTTATTTTTAGTTGACAGTGTGTTGAAACACATAAGCTTTTAATTTCTTCCTAGAATTTGTAAATAAAGACCTAAAATTCTTGTGCTGCTTTTTCTTTAAACATTGGGAATCCTGATGGATCTGTTTCCAAGAAAGTTGATATACAAAAACTAATGATTCCAAGTAGTAAATACATAAGATAGTAGAATATTTCTCTCCAAAATTTTTGTTGTTGTTGTTACTCCTGTTGTTGGTGTTTTGGTTTGATTAATTTTCCATTCAGATAAATTGATCTACCTCTACAATGAAGTTTCCTGGAATATCTCAGCTTATATTGGGATTATATAAATGTGTATGACACAAAGAAATGTCCAAGAGCGTGTGAACCTGCTGTTTTTGCCAAGCAGCCCTCAGGGAAAGAATTTAGCATGTTTAGGACTCAATCTTTATAGAGATAGGCATAGGTCTGCATCCTGGCTCTTCCTGCAAGCCAGGGAAAGTTTAATTTTTCCAGATTCTTGGTTGGCTAACTACTCTGTCATTGAGAATTATGATCTCTGGTAATGGTAGACCTATTAAATGGTAAAAGAAAGAGAAAGTCCTTAGCACAGTGCCTCAAGCACTCAATAAAAACTTGAATTATGTCCCTAACATCTGGGTTTCAGATTGCTGGTTCCTTTGAACAGACTTCCAGTATTAGGATTCTCTTGGCTATTTTTAGTCTTTGTACCATATCTTTTGGGTTTCCCTGAAGGCTCAGTGGTAAAAAAAAATCTACCTGCAGTGGAGGAGACCTGTGTTTGATCTCTGGGTCAGGAAGATTCTCTGGAGAATGGAACGGCTGTCCACACCAGTATTCATGCCCAGAGAATTCCATAAACAGAGGAGCCTGGTGGGCTACCGTCCATGGGGTCACAAAGGTTCAGACATGACTGAGTGACTAATACACCATCTTTTTTAATTGTTTTTCTTGATTTCTCATATATTGTTCAGTATAACAGTGATTTAGAATTCTGACATCTGGACATAAATTGATGCTTCTCTGACAATCACTTATAGTTAAGAAATGCTTTGGATCAGTAGTCATCTTTCACAATGGTTTCATTTATCACTAAACCTGTTTATGTTTACCATGAAACGTCCTTGGTTGTAATAACATTTGGGGTGTCTTTTGAAATGACAATAACAACACAATTTGCTTATATTATTTGTATAAGGACTTTTGACTCTTATAGCAAAAAGTTTTCCTCTACTTTCCCTTAAATTTATTTATTTAGCTATTATAAAACATGAAGGAAATGACAACCAACTCCAGTATTCTGGCCTGGAGAATCCCATGGACAGAGGATCCTGGCAGGCTAGAATCCATGCGGTTGCAAGAGTCAGACACAACTTAGCTGCTAAACCACCACCACTACATAAAACATGAAATAATTTCATATTGTTATCATTATCATTTTGATTGCTGCTGCTGCTAAGTCAGTTCACTTGTGTCCGACTCTGTGTGACCCCATAGACGGCAGCCCACCAGGCTCCCCTGTCCCTGGGATTCTCCAGGCAAGAACACTGGAGTGGGTTGCCATTTCCTTCTGCAATGAATGAAAGTGAAAAGTGAAAGGGAAGTCGCTCAGTCGTGTCCAACTCTTCATGACCCCATGGACTGCAGCCTACCAGGCTCCTCTGTCCATGGGATTTTCCAGGCAAGAGTACTGGAGTGGGGTGCCATCGCCTTCTCTGGATCATTTTGATTACTTTATACTAAAGTATATCTGATGAACTAGGATGATTAAAAGTGATCACAAATGATTATTCTATTATATCTTATCTTTTTCATGTTCAATTTAGCTTTAAAAATTAAACATTTATCTAATTGGTATTAGCTGTATTTAAAAAATTGAAATGGTATTCTAAAATTTGCATACAAACATGTTGGATATCAATGAAGGGCCCAAAAGATTCAGAAATTTTGAAAACCTAGTGAAATACATTACCAATAGATTATAGTGTCTTTTTAAACCTGAGGCTTTGTGGGAATCAATTTAATCAAGAGCTGATTTCTGTAACCAATCTAAGTTTAGTTTAAAAATAAATAAGTGAAATTTAAATATATATATATATATATATATATATATATAGAGAGAGAGAGAGAGAGAGAGAAAGAGAGAGAGAGAGATAGAGACTACATTTCTACATGTTTACTTCCTTATAGTTTAACATATATTTACTATTTTTCAGGTACTTTTTCTGATTCTTTTTTTTTCATTAGGTATTTTCAAACATTGTGCATCCAAATACAACATGTATCATTTATTTACTTGTTTATATTAAAGTATAGTTAATTGTCACCCTGCTTATTTAACTTATATGCAGAGTACATCATGAGAAATGCCGGGCTGGATGAAGCACAAGCTGGAATCAAGATTGCTGGGAGAAATATCAATAACCTCAGATACACAGATTATACCAACTTTATGGAGGAAAGTGAAGAAGAACTAAAGAGCGTCTTGATAAAAGTGAAAGAGGAGAGTGAAAAAAAGTTGGCTTATAATTCAATATTCAGAAAACAAAGATAATGGCATCTGGTCCCATCACTTCATGGCAATAGATGGGGAAACAATGCAGTGAGAGACTTTATTTTGGGGGGCTCCAAAATCACTGAAGATGGTGACTGAAGTCATGAAATTAAAAGATGCTTGCTCCTTGGAAGAAAAGTTGTGACCAACCTAGACAGCATGTTAAAAAGCAGAGACATTACTTTGCCAAAAAAGGTCCATCTAGTCAAAGCTATAGTTTTTCCAGTAGTCATGAATGGATGTGAGAGTTGGACTATAAAGAAACCTGAGTGCTGAAGAATTGATGCTTTTGAACTGTGGGTTGGAGAAAGATCTTGAGAGTCCCTTGGACTGCAAGGAGATCCAACCAGTCCATTCTAAAGGAAATCAGTCCTGAATATTCATTGGAAGGACTGATGCTGAAGCTGAAACTTCAATACTTTGGCCACCTGATGTGAAGAACTGACTCAGGAAAAGACCCTGATGCTGGGAAAAATTGAAGGCAGGAGGAGAAGGAGACTACAGAGGTGAGATGGTTTAATGGCATCACCACTTAATGGACATGAGTTTGAGTAAACTCTTGGAGTTGGTGATGTACAGGGAGGCCTGGCCTGCTGCAGTCCATGGGATCACAAAGAGTTGGACACGGCTGCACAATTGAACTGAACTGAACTGATAGTTAATTTACAATGGGTCAGTTTCAAGTGTACAGCAAAGTGATTCCATTACACACACACACAGACACACACACACACACACATATATATTTCCTTTTCATATTTGTTTTCATTATAGATTATTACAAGATATTGATTATAGTTCCCTGTGCTATATAGTAGATCCTTGTTTACATATTTCACCTATACTTGTGTGTATATGTTAAGGCTTCCCAGGTGGCTCAGTGGTAAAGAATCTGCCTGTCAATGCAGATGATGTGGGTTCAATCCCTGTGTTGGGAATATTTCCTTGAGTAGAAAATGGCAACACACTCAAATATTCTTGTCTGGAATATTCCATGGGCAGAGAAGCCTAGTGGGCTACAATCCATGGAGTCACAAAGATTCAGACACAACTGAGTGACTGAGCACTACGAATGCGTATTAGTTAACCTCAAATTCTTAATTTATCACCCCTTGTAACTCTCTATACCCTTCAGTTCAGTTCAGTTGCTCAGTTGTGTCCGACTCTTTGCAACCACATAAATTGCAGCACGCCAGGCCTCCCTGTCCATCACCAACTCCCGGAGTTTACCCAATTCATGTGAATCGAGTCAGTGATGCCATCCAGCCATCTCATCCTCTGTCGTCCCCTTTTCCTCCTGCCACTGATCCCTCTCAGCATCAGAGTCTTTTCCAATGAGTCAACTCTTCGCATGAGGTGGCCAAAGTACTGGAGTTTCAGCTTTAGCATCATTCCTTCCAAAGAACACCCAGGATTGATCTCCTTTAGAATGGACTGGTGGGATGTCCTTGCAGTCCAAGGGACTCTCAAGCGTCTTTTGCAACACCACAGTTCAAAGGCATCAATTCTTCGGTGCTCAGCTTTGTTTATAGTCCAACTCTCACATCCATACATGACTACTGGAAAAACCATAGCCTTGACTAGACAGACCTTTGTTGGCAAAGTAATGTCTCTGCTTTTGAATATGCTATCTAGGTTGGTCATAACTTTTCCTCCAAGAGATAAGCATCTTTTAATTTCATGGCTGCAATCAGCATCTGCAGTGATTTTGGAGCCCAGAAAAATAGAGTCAGCCACTGTTTCCCCATCTATTTGCCATGAAGTGATGGGACCGGATGCCATGATCTTAGTTTTCTGAATGTTGAGCCTTAAGCCAACTTTTTCACTCTCCACTTTCACTTTCATCAAGAGGCTTTTCAGTTCCTCTTCACTTTCTGCCATAAGGGTGGTGTCATCTACATATCTGAGGTTATTGATATTTCTCCTGGCAATCTTGATTCCAGCTTGTGCTTCTTCCAGCCCAGCATTTCTCATGATGTACTCTACATATAAATTAAATAAGCAGGGTGACAATATACAGCCTTGACATACTCCTTTTCCTATTTGAAACCAGTCTGTCCCATGTCCAGTTCTAACTGTTGCTTCCTGACCTGCATATAGCTTTCTTAAGGGGCAGGTCAGGTGGTCTTGTATTCCCATCTCTTTCAGAATTTTCCACAGTCTATACCCTTAGTAGCTATAAGTTCATTTTCTATAAGTCTATTCCTATTTTGTAGACAAGCTTATTTTTATCACTATTTTAGATTCCAATAGTCCTTTGACAGATGAATGGATAAAGATGTGGTATATATGAAATGGATATTACTCAGCCAAACAAAATGAATGAAAGAATGTAATTTTAAGCAACATGGATGGACCTAGAAGTCATCATACTAAGTAAAGTAAGTCAGACAATGAGAGACAAATATCATATGATATCACTTACATGTGCAACATTTGTTTTTATGCTAATGAGATAACAGTTCTTTTCCAAATAGAGAAAATACTAGGAACCAATTATTCAATAATAATGATGATGATAATAATAATAATATAGCCTCCAAAAAAAAAGCAAAAAAAAAGCTTGATCCTGACATATTGTTTTCCAAAACTTAATTTTCTTTGCTACTATAATTTAGCTATCTTTCTACTTCATGTTTACTTGGAACTAAACCCTATTGAAAATTAAGGAGACATAGATGTTGATACAGAGTTAGATATACATAATAAAGGAGAGAAAAGAATAAATCACATTATGTTTAATTTTATTAAATGGATAAAACTTTAAAAGTGAAATATATGTTTAGTGAGAAGAAAATGATTAAATATTCAGCACCTTCAAATTTATTTAAGGAAATACAGTAGGAGAATTTTATTACACTGTGGATTGTATTCATTGGTATACATTTTAGGTTGCAAATTATACTTTTAAAAGTAGGCTTTCAAGCCCTTCCCTCCCTGCAGTGTTATTTATATTATATTAAATAGTTGTTAGTTATATTCTAACTCATTTGCCAAACTCAAAATTATTTGGTGCTCATAATTAATGCAAAATATGTAGATACACTGAGAGATCACCATAAAGGTAAATCAGAATGTGCTATGCTATGTACTTAAGTAAAGGAAACTTACTTGCAGGTTCTATTCCAGAAAATTGATAATACACAAAACTGAAGGAGCAGAGGAATTATTACTGGCATGTAGAGCCCTCAGTGGGTCGATAATATTCTTAAGCATCATCAGGTATCATACACCATGAAATTTTCATAGCACTTTGAGATTCTGCTGGAAAAATTATTATATGTTTTTCAAAAGCTCACAAGCTCTACTTTATTGCCCTCAGCTGTGCAATGCTTTTGTCCCATGTTCCTTCCTTCAGGTCTACAATATTATATATACACATAAAATTCCTTTGATTTTATGGTCCTCATATTTATAGAAGGCCACCAAGAGAGTTCAGTGGAAAAACTTCTGGATTAGGGATTTGGGACATTCTCTGTGTGTGTGTGTAATTTCTGGAAATAATATATTTTCCAAAGAAAAATGAAGTAACCTCAGAATAGAGAGAGAGATGAGATATATGGACTTGGAGGTTTGTTTTTGTAACACTGTTTTAGACAGGGTGCTCAGGAAATACTTTTTCAGAATGAAATTTTTGAACAGAGACTTAGAAATACATAGGGCAAAGCATTGAAGGAAGACTATTCTAAATAATATGTATTTATTCTAAATAAATAGAATAAATGTAGAAATTTACATATGTACTCAAGAAACTGATGGAGTAAGAGTGATCATGGTAGAAAAATTAGCTGAAGAGACAGGCAGGGGTCAGAACATATAGATCTTTATAGTTGATAGTAAGGAGTTTTCATTTTAGTTGTAAAGCACTTTGTTGTAGGACTCTTCTTAGTTGAATGCAATGTATGGTTTATATAAGAAGAGACCACACTGATTGGTAGGGTATAATCCATTGCTCTGGTCTAGTGGCCAAAGATAATGGTGGTTCACACTCATGCAAAGGAAGAAGAGGAAGGAAGAAGGCAAAATTTAGATGAATTTGCCCAGGAGCACAATTGCTGAATCATATGGCAATTCTTAGTTTTCTGAAAAACCTGCATAAGATTTTCCATAACAGCTGTACCAATTTATATTCCCACCAACAGTGTAGAGGGTACCCATTTCTCCCCACTTTCTCCAGCATTTGTTATTTGTAGACATTTTAATAATGGTCATTTTGACTGGTGTGAGGTGGTGCCTCATTGTAGTTTTGATTTGCATTTATCTATTAATTAGTGATATTGAGCATCTTTTCATGTGCCTACTGGCCATCTGTATGTCCTTCTTGGAGAAATGTCTATTAAGGTCTTCTGCCCATTTTTCAATTGGGTTGGCTGTTTTGTTTACTTATTGATTGATTGATGTTGAGTTGTATGAGCTATTTGTATATTTTCAAGAATAAAACTTTGTGAGTCACATCATTTGCAAATATTTTCTCCTATTCCATAGGTTGTCTTTTTTATGGTTTCCCTTGCTCTGTAAAAATTTGTAAGTTGATTAGGGTCCATTTTTTAATTTTTGCTTTTATATCTTTTGCCTTGGAAAACTGACTTTATAAAATATTTGCATGATTCATGTCAGATAATGTTTTGCCTATGCTCTATGTTCATAGAAGCATTATTCACAATAGCAAAAACATGGAAACAACCTAAGTGTCCATTGATAGGTGAATAGATATAGAAGATGTAGTACATACATCTCATGGAATACTATTTAGCCCTAAAAAATGAAACAATACCATTAGCAGCAAAATGGATGTAACTAGAGATTGTCATACTAAGTGAAGTAAGTCAGAAAGAAAAAGACAAATGCAAAATGATATTAGTTACATGAGGAACCTAAAGTATGACACAATTGAACCTTTGTACAAAACAGAAGAAGACTCATAGACATAGAGAACAGGCTTGTGGTCGCCAAGGGGGAAGTGGGGAGGGAGAGAAAGGGATTGGGAGTTTGAAGTTGGTGGATGCAAACTATGACATTTAGAATGTATAAACAAGGTCCTACTGTAAAGCACAAGGAACTCTATCCAATATCATGAGATAAATCAGAAAAAAAAGAGAATATTTTAAAAATAATATATAGACTGAGTATATGACAGTCATTTTGCCATATAGCAGAGATTGGCACAACATTGTATATCAACTGTACTTCAGTGAAAAAAAAATGTGGATTTGGGGTGTAGTTTGGTCATCAAAACAACAAACAGGATTGAAAGATAAATGATACCTAAAGAGAAGAAAATATTCAATACTATTTTTAGTCTTTAACAACTTGATGAATGAAACTATTCTTTATGTATATGAAGATACTGAGGACGAATAGGATCATCAATAATTTATGATTGACATATCTCTCATACATCAAAATGGATAAATATAGATGGAGTTCATTATAAACTGGATAGGTGATACAGATACACACACGGGGGGCTCCAGAGATATGTATATGAAAGATAACATTTAAAGGTAAAGAGCTAATGAGATTGTCTTTTTTTTTTTTGAGATTGTCTCTTAAGTGAATATATATAGTGAGTGGACACAGACTGTGGCCACATATTTAAGGATGAGAAAGAAGAGAAAGAAAAAGCAAAGAGATGGAAAATGGACACTCATTGCAGCCATCAAGAACAGAGTTTCCTGAAATATGAGCTTACCCATTTCTAGAAATGACTGTAGGAAGCTGAGGTATTTTATGTCAAATTGCCCCTATTTCTTATTTCATAGAAATAAGAAAAGTCATCAGGTGAGAATCTGGAGCAGGGGAGGGCAGTAGTTTTACAAGGAGAAGTGAAGATATAGCTGCCTTTTTCAGAGAATAGAAGATAAGATTGAAAAAAGACATAAAACAGATGGTTAGATTTAAGGACCTATTTGAGATTTAAGATTACAAAGTAGGAAATGCATTTTTTTTCAGTATCAAAACTGTGTATATTTAAATACTCAATTCATAACAGGACAAATGGGTGAATGGAATAATAATTCATATTATTGCATATTCAGTCAATTGACAATAGAAAAAGTCAATTGCAGGAAAGCAGAAGATTTTTTCTGGTAATAATGAGAATGAAGGGGCTCTGTAAATTGTCTAGTATCCAGTCAATGTTGTACCTAAGTTTAGAAACCTGCATGATGGGAACTCCAGGACTCCGGGATTCTTTGTTTAACATCACAATCAACTGTGGCCACAGTGTAACACTTGTCCCTAGTTACTCTCTGTACTAAACAGTCCTCCGCCTAAATTCCTTTGTATATATGTGATAATGGTTCAAATCTTGGATCCTGAGCAATACTTAGAGCCACTTGATACTTTTGCCATTACACAGGCTATTATACAAGAGATACCCTTGGCACACAGTCCCTCATTGACTGCATTAAGTTTAGTTTGACTTTAATGGAAATGTCGCTAAAGTTGGTGTCAACCAGGATACAGTAAGGTGGACCCAGCTGTGTGATAAAATGGAAGAATAAGCAGGAAAGATGACAAGGGGCCACACACAAAGGCTGTGTATGTGTTTCTTTAAACCTCATCTAGTGCTGGAGTATATGTAAACAGAACAGAGGTTTCTCTAGGTGAGTGACAGAAAAGGGAATAAAGAGAGTTATGCTACAATAAGCTAGATTATGCTGCAGATATATACAACTGCAAAATCTCAGACTTAACACAAAACTACTTATTGTTCTAATATGTTTTATGAGCCACCATTTAGCTACTCAGGATAGCAGGGTGTGATCCATCACCCTTTGCCTATACTGTAAGGGGATACAGCCTTACTGTCGCCATAGCAGGGAAAAAGAACTGCCAGGGAATCCCACACTCGTAATGGAATGCTTCAGCAGCAAAATTATGCATATCACCTTCATTTACAAAACACTGATTAGATCAATTCATTTGACCAGACCACTCAGAAGACCATAGGGAAGTTTGGTTGATGTGCTCTCAAAGAGAGGAAAACCAGGTATTGGTGAGTGTAAGAAACCACCACAGTTGAAAGGATCTCTATGATAATTCAGGAAAGCATTAAGGACAGGATGACACTCGTGGACAATGAAAAAATGACTTGGTCAATATGTTGGCATTTTCCACAGAAATAGAATAATAACTGTAGCAATGAGCTAGCAAATTGGCACAAAAAAGAACATATATGGAGTTGGAACAATTATGGTAGCAACAGGCCTAGGGACTGACTTTTTTCAAAAAATTTCTTTCTCACTTACTGGCTTCTTGTGCTTAGTAGCTCAGTCGTGTCCATCTCTCTGTGAGCCGATCAAATGCAGCCCAGCCCACCAGGCTCCTCTGTCCTTGGGGATTTCCCAGGCAAGAAATACTGGAGAGGGTTGCCTTGCCCTCCTTCAGGGGATCTTCCCAATCCAGGAATTAAATTGAGTCTCCTGCATTGCAGGCCGATTCTTTACTAGCTGAGCTACCAGGGAAACCCTTAGTCAGTTCAGTTCAGTTCAGTCGCTCAGTTGTGTCCAACTCTTTGCCACCCCATAAGTTGCAGCACGCCAGGCCTCCCTGTCCATTGCCAAATCCCAGAGCTTACTCAAACTCATGTCCATCGAGTCGGTGATGCCATCCAGCCATCTCATCCTCTGTCGTCCCCTTCTCCTCCTGCCCCCAATCCCTCCCAGCCCCTTAAATTATTTAGCAATTCTTCATGGGGTCATCTACCCATAGTTGACGAGAATTCATCGAACTTTTCTCTTATGGCTGTTGTAATGGTCAGATGTGTTAACAAATACAGAGATCTGTATGCTATATTGTGTAACATAGTCAAAAGGAAAATTCCTTATTATTAATAGAGATGAAATGGTAAAAGCCTAAATAAATAGGTTTTGCTAAAGACAAAGAAAGCTGGAAGCCTAAAGAAACTGGCTTAGAATATCCCTTTCAAAATAGTGATATTTATTTTGAGATGAGGTCAATAAAATTTGAGATGACTGTTTTGTGGTTAGATATCTACAGTGCACTTTGAATATAGAATGCTTTAATTTGACACTGTCAGCATTCCTTAATGCACAGCTTAAAGCATTTTTAAATTACATTCTTTACATTTTTGCGGATAGTGTAAGTGTTTAGAAATGTGCATTTTTTTATTTTATCTCACCAGCTGACTTGGAATAATCTTTGATATCACACTGAACATTTTGTCACTTAGAAGAAAAAAAAGGAAAGGCCATCATTTGTACAAGTGACACTGTTCTGATCTTTCTATTTTTCAAGAAAGTTTATTACTCGTTAGCCTCTGAGTTTATTCTTCTCTGTAAACAAGTATGTACACCCTTGTGTATGTATGTGTTGGTCTACATGCATGTATATGTATGCTGACAAGACCATGCATGCTTGGATTTTCACAAACTATATGGCTGTATTTTCTTCCATTTAGTTATATTCTGTTTAAATATTTCCCAAACACACCATCCTATTGATAGCAAAGAAATCTACAGTAAAGTCTCAAAAAAATCAGATAAAGACATTGAAAGACAACATCAAACTTATCACACAACTGTATTATATAATTATTTTTTAAATTTTATTTTATTTAACTTTACAATATTGTATTGGTTTTGCCATATATCAAAATGAATCTGCCACAGGTATACATGTGTTCCCCATCCTGAACCCTCCACCCTCCTCCCTCCCCATACCATCCCTCTGGGTCGTCCCAGTGCACAAGCCCCAAGCATCCAGTATCGTGCATCGAACCTGGACTGGCGACTCCTTTCATATATGATATTATACATATTTCAATGCCATTCTCCCAAATCATCCCACCCTCTCCCTCTCCCACAGAGTCCAAAAGACTGTTCTATACATCAGTGTCTCTTTTGCTGTCTCGTATACAGGGTTATTGTTACCATCTTTCTAAATTCCATATATATGCATTAGTATACTGTATTGGTGTTTTTCTTTCTGGCTTACTTCACTCTGTATAATAGGCTCCAGTTTCATCCACCTCATTAGAACTGATTCAAATGTATTCTTTTTAATGGCTGAGTAATACTCTGTTGTGTATATGTACCGTTCATCTGCTGATGGGCATCTAGGTTGCTTTTGTGTCCTGGCTATTATAAACAGTGCTGCAATGAACATTGGGGTACACGTGTCTCTTTCCCTTCTGGTTTCCTCAGTGTGTATGTCCAGCAGTGGGATTGCTGAGTCATAAGGCAGTTCTATTTCCAGCTTTTTAAGGAATCTCCACACTGTTCTCCATAGTGGCTGTACTAGTTTGCATTCCCACCAACAGTGTAAGAGGGTTCCCTTTTCTCCACACCCTTTCCAGCATTTATTGCTTGTAGACTTTTGGATTGCAGCCGTTCTGACTGGCATGAAATGGTACCTCATAGTGGTTTTGATTTGCATTTCTCTGATATTGAGTGATGTTGATCATCTTTTCATGTGTTAGTTAGCCATCTGTATGTCTTCTTTGGAGAAATGTCTATATAGTTCTTTGGCCCATTTTTTGATTAGGTCATTTATTTTTCTGCAATTGAGCTGTAGGAGTTGCTTGTATAAAACTATAAAACTCCTAGAGGAGAACATAGGCAAAACACTCTCTGACATACATCACAGCAGGATCCTCCGTGACCCACCACCCAGAATATTGGAAATAAAAGCAAAAATAAACAAATGGGACCTAATTAAACTTAAAAGCTTCTGCACAACAAAGGAAACTATGAGCAAGGTGAAAAGACAGCCTTCAGAATGGGAGAAAATAATAGCAAATGAAGCAACAAACAACTAATCTCAAAAACATATAATTATTTTATTTTATATTGAAGAGTCAGATTCAGAAAATAAGGCATGAGAAAAAATAAGCAATGCTATTTAGAGATCAGCATTGTTGATTACATATTTTTGAGATATGTGTAGTCTGGCATTGTCCTATACTTCATGTGAGCATTCTGGTCTTATTTCCCTATTCAACTCTAATTTTTCTCCATAAATTACACTCAGGCTCTGTAATTCTCTCTTTGCAACTAAACTGTTAATTGCCAATAATTAAACATTTTTTACACCTAAATTCTACTCTTAATTTGTTGATTTACCTGCAAAAGTATATGGTTCCTCAAATCAAAGAACTTAAAATAGATTTTAAGATAGTAGGCATAAATTAAAAAGAAAAGTTAAATATGTCAGGCTTTATATACTTGAATGATAATGTAGTCAAAATCAGTCAACTCAGTTATCTTATAAAATCTAAAATTCATTTCTGGGTTGACATGGTTTGTGAAGGACTTTTGTTGCAGAAAAGATATGAGATGTCAAAAATTAGCAGAACTGAATGAGTGAAAATGACATAAAATATGAGTTAATGTTCAAATTATCCTTTTCTTTTGCTTTCAATTCTGCTCTCTACGTCTAGGTTGGTAGCTCAGAAGGTAAAGCATCTGCCTACAATACGGGAGACCTGGTGTTCAATCCCTGGGTCAGGAAGATCCCCTGGAGAAGGCAATGGCAACCCACTCCAGTCTTCTTGCCTGGAAAATCCCATGGACTGAGGAGCCTGGTAGGTTACAATCCATGGGGTCACAAAGAGTTGGACACGACTGAGCGACTTCACTTCACTACTGCTCTCTACTCCTCATTCTTTATTGGTTTAAAAGATGGCCTGAGTGCTATTTCCTTCCCATGCACCACCCTACACCTGACTTTTTTCTTTCCCAATCATAGCCCTCTTTTCTTAATCTACTGGTTTAACACTGAGCAGTAACCATGTTCCCTTTGGTAAACACCTATCAGTATGGTGGAATGACCTTTAAACTCTGCTGGGCACAAGAGAACAGGTGTGTAGATACCTTAATGGAAACATACTTGGGCCAAATCATTAATTAGATTTTTCAAAGGCTCAGGTAGAGAATGTATGTTCTAAAATATAATTCTCATAATCTTTATTTTATCACTCAAGTAGAACTTTGGTAGTTCTTTTTTTAGACAGAAGTTGCTTCCTAACTCCTCATTTAATTAGCTGATCTTGAAATCTGAAATACAGCATTCCTCTACACTTTTATATGGAAAATTTATTTTTAAAAGAGTATGTTAACTTGAACACGGACAAAAAGTTGGGTCAATGTCTTTCAATATTTATAGGGCTGAAATTTTCTTAGGATTACCTAGATTTTAGAGGAATATATATATATATATATATATATATATATATATATATATTATTTTAGTTCTATTCACTTTTACTATTGATTAAACCTCCAAGTCAGGAAGCAACAGTTAGAACTGGTCATGGAACAACAGACTGGTTCCAAATAGGAAAAGGAGTATGTCAAGGCTGTATATTTTCATCCTGCTTATTTAACTACTATGCAGAGTACATCATGAGAAATGCTGGACTGGAAGAAGCACAAGCTGGAATCAAGATTTCCGGGAGAAATATCAATAACCTCAGATATACAGATGACACCACCCTTATGGCAGAAAGTGAAGAGGAACTAAAAAGCCTCTTGATGAAAGTGAAAGAGGAGAGTGAAAAAGTTGGCTTAAAGCTCAACATTCAGAAAACAAAGATCGTGGCATCTGGTCCCATCACTTCATGGGAAATAGATGGGGAAACAGTGGAAACAGTGTGAGACTTTATTTTTTGGGGGCTCCAAAATCACTGCAGATGCTGATTGCAGCCATGAAATTAAAAGACTCTTACTCCTTGGAAGGAAAGTTATGTCCAACCTAGATAGCATATTGAAAAGCAGAGACATTCCTTTGCCAACAAAGGTCCATCTAGTCAAGGCTATGGTTTTTCCAGTAGTCATATACAGATGTGAGAGGTGGACTGTGAAGAAAGCTGAACACTGAAGAATTGATGCTTTTGACCTGTGGTGTTGGAGAAAACTCTTGAGAGTCCCTTGGACTGCAAGGAGATCCAACCAGTCCATTCTGAAGGAGATCAGCCCTGGGATTTCTTTGGAAGGAAAATGCTAAAGCTCCAGTACTTTGGAAACTCCAGTACTTTGGCCACCTCATGCGAAGAGTTGACTCATTGGAAAAGACTCTGATGCTGGGAGGGCTTGGGGGCAGAAGGAGAAAGGGACGACAGAGGATGAGATGGCTGGATGGCATCACTGACTCGATGGATGTGAATCTGAGTGAACTCCGGGATTTGGTGACACACAGGGAGGCCTGGCGTGCTGCAATTCATGAGGTCGCAAAAAGTAGGACACAACTAAGCGACTAAACTGAACTGAACTGAAACCTCTCAGAGAACTCACAGGTTAATTTGTGATTTGTGTACAGAAGAGATGAACATAATTCATGTTCACTGGAGTAAATAACTCTCTAGAGATAGCAGTTTATAGGCCTGTTGGACATTCAGCATTTTTTTTTTTATTCTAACCCACCAATTTTGCCATTCTATAAGAATTTTAGGTTCTCAAATGCTCTTTGAACAGGCAACTAATATTTTAAAATATTTCATATCTGTTCAATTTATATATATAAAATATTATATATATTAGTTATGATTTGATTTTCTTGACAATTATTTGAATTATATTTTAACATTTCAACATCTCTGTCCTACCTACATTGATTTTTTAGGATTCTGGGCTCCTTTTTTGCATTCTATAATTCTAAAACTATTATAACAGTATGTATTATAAAGGTTACAAGGCTTATTTCCATAGATTTAACTTAAAATTTAGGGCATACCTGGAGGGACAGTGGTTGCTGTCCCATAACCCTTAATCCAGCAGATGAGGCTTCTATTAATAAAGCACACTTTTGTTCCTGAAAATTTTCAGTTGATCAAAAGAGTGGAGATGAGACAAAAACCCAAGCATTGTTCATGTAAGAAATTTCATATTTCTGACAGTGCAAACCTCCTGGGGATACTGAGTATGTTCAGAGGCTTCATAGAGATTAACTGACTCTTCTTCTAAACCTGGAGGTTGATCTCCTTTCATCTCCTCTATTGCCAGCCACCTTTCTCCTCCCCAGGCCCAAACACATACAAAAATAGAATAATACCCCATACTTTCCACCTTTCTTGCCTATGCCTAAGGCAAGAATGCAGTATTTTTTGTGGTTTTCTGATTTATCTGTTACAGCCAGTTATTTGTGAAAGAGCCAAGAAGTGAGAAAAAATGAATATAAAGTTTTTAACAAGTGCCTCATAAAAAAGCTGTCTCTGGTTTCATCTAATTCTGTAGATGCAGGCCTGCCATGTCTTTGTTCTTATCAACGTCCTTTTAATTTTCTTTCTTCCCAGGGATCATGGTCCCAATTCATCCTGACAGGTAGCCTTTCACCTCTTCCCTAGCACCTTTTCCCTGTCTCGTGGATGGCATGATGCAGGGTTCAGATCTCTTTTCAGAACTGAAGAATTTATGAACTTAGCTACTGAGCATGTTGTCATGAAACTACCTTTAATTTTCAGTTCTCTTCTGAAATGCCTCAGGAGGTCTCTCTCACGTCCACTTTCCTGGAGTGATCCACATCCAGTGGTTGACCAATGGGGAATTTATAAATGCTAAGTTGTCTATAGATCAATCTCATGACAGTTCAGAAGGGTCTTTCCATTTCCAGAGAACTGAGAGGTCAGCCAAGTTCATGGTTGAAATTGTTTCACAGATCAACTTCTCCCTCTATCCAGGCTCTTCCTCTCCCCTCACTGCACAGGTGTTGATTCCAGGGTGTATTCTAAGTTGCTTCAGTCATGCCCATGTCTTTGTGACTGTTTCAGTCTCGTCTTACTTTCTGACCCTATGGACCGCAGCCTACCAGTCTTCTCTGTCCATAGGATTCTCCAGGCAAGAATACTGAAGTGGCCTAGAGGAAAACATAGGCAAAACACTCTCTGACATACATCACAGCAGGATCCTCCGTGACCCACCACCCAGAATATTGGAAATAAAAGCAAAAATAAACAAATGGGACCTAATTAAACTTAAAAGCTTTTGCACAACGAAGGAAACTATAAGCAAGGTGAAAAGACAGCCTTCAGAATGGGAGAAAATAATAGCAAAGAAGCAACCGACAAAGAATTAATCTCAAAATTATAGAAGCAGCTCCTGCAGCTCAATTCCAGAAAAATAAGTGACCCAATCAAAAAATGGGCCAAAGACCTAAACAGACATTTCTCCAAAGAAGACATACAAATGGCTTACAAACACATGAAAAGATGCTCAACATCACTCATTATCAGAGAAATGCAAATCAAAACCACAATGAGGTACCATTTCATGCCGGTCAGAATGACTGCCATCAAAAAGTCTACAAACAATAAATGCTGGAGAGGGTGCAGAGAAAAAGAAACCCTCTTATACTGTTGGTGGGAATGCAAACTAGAACAACCACTATGGAGAACAGTGTGGAGATTCCTTAAAAAACTGGAAATAGAACTGCCATATGACTCAGCAATCCCACTGCTGGGCATACACACTGAGGAAACCAGAATTGAAAGAGACACTTGTACCCCAATGTTCATCGCAGCACTGTTTACAATAGCCAGGACATGGAAGCAACCTAGATGTCCATCGGTAGACAAATGGATAAGAAAGCTGTGGTAGATATACACAGTGGAATATTACTCAGCTATTAAAAAGAATGCATTTGAATCAGTTCTAATGAGGTGGATGAAACTGGAGCCTAATATACAGAGCGAAGTAAGTCAGAAAGAAAAACACCAATACAGTGCATTAACACATATATATGGAATTTAGAAAGATGGTAACCATGACCCTATATGCGAGACAGCAAAAGAGACACAGATGTAAAGAACAAACTGTTGAACTCTGTGGGAGAAGGCAAGGGTGGGATGATTTGAGAGAATAGCATTGAAACCTGTTTATCAACATATGTGAAATAGATCGCCAGTCCAGATTCGATGAATGAGGCAGGGTGCTCAGGGCTGGTGTACTGGGATGACCCTGAGACCTGGGTTGGGGAAGGAAGTGGGAGGGAGAGTCAGGATGGGGAACACATGTACACCCATGGCTGATTCATGTGACTATATGGCAAAACCACCACAATATTGTAAAATAATTAGCCTCCAATTAAAATTAAAAAAAAAAAAAAAAAGAATACTGGAGTGGGTTGCCATGCCCACCTCCAGGGGATCTTCCCAACTCAAGTATCAAACCCAGGTCTCCCTCCTTGTAGGTAGTTTCTTTACCTCTGAGCCTCCAGGGATTCCAAAGGTATGTCCTAGTAAGCCTTCTGCAGGAGTATTTCTTAGTTATGTTTACTTCTTCAGTTCAGTTCAGTCACTCAGTCATGTCCGACTCTTTGCGACCCCATGAATTGCAGCACACCAGGCCTCCCTGTCCATCACCAACTCCCGGAGTTTACTCAGACTCACGTCCATCGAGTCAGTGATTCCAGCAGAATCCAGCCAATTGACTGCAACCTAGACACAGTATACCTAAAACAGTGGTTGTGTAGAGAATCTTGATTGGCATTTTCAAATACAAAGAAATAAACCCTCATTTGCATTTCAAAAAGCTATCTAAAATCTCCTACTTTTCCTCTTTAAAATGATTGGCTCCACTGGGCATTTTACCATAGAAAGTATAAGAGAATTCTGAGGAGGGAACGAAATAGGGTATTCAGCGAACAGGAGGCAGAGAACAGCAAGTATGGGTGAGAAGAAAGCTGCAGGTTAAGTCTACAGTTGGCAATAGATAGCGTAGTAATGGGAATTTAATTTTCCTTTCTTCCTGTTTATCTATCTTCATTGCCATCTTCCATGATAGTATGGCAGTTACTCCTCACATCAGTCTTAGGAAAACCTGAAATATTAGTAGATTTTTCATCAATAAGATGGAGCTTTGGGTATGGAGTATAGAGGAGAAATATTCTCAAGCTGGGCAAAGGGCCACTAGAAGCAAGAAAATAGAATTCCTCTGGTCATAAGCCTAAAGGAAGCAGTGAAGGGGATTTATCCTCTTGATACATACATCAGTTGGAAAGGTAGGAGTAGTCTAGACTTATATCTCCAAGAATGGCAGTATTGTGTCCTCCAAATGTAGAAAAACTGACAAGTTTAGAAGGCAGCATTTTGTGTGTGTATCTATTTTCAAAAAATGAGTGTTCACATGAACTAATCTCTGGACCTTGATAAGTTATATGTATCTTGAGATCAGACTACTACTAAATAGATTCACCCAATCAGACAGCATCCACTGCCCTGAGGGTCTGAGAAAAGATAGCAATGTAGGGAGCAGTTGTTTTTCACAGATGTTACCTCACCCCCCTTTATATTCATCACCACTCACCAACTGATTAGTTTCAGTGTGTAGTGGGCTCATTAGTTGCTATTTGATTTGTGCAAACCTGTCATACTGGGCTTTTCCATACGGAGATGATTAATTAATTGGTGTTTTTCAGATTAAATCATTCCCCTATTCAAGAGACTCTAAAGGCTCCAAATAAAATCAAAACTTCTAATTGTGGCTACAGGCCAGTTTTACTGGCTTCTGCATATCTCTCCAAGCCTATATTCTGTAATTTTCTTCTTTAAAACTTTCTCCTATCACATCAGCCTTCTGTTTCCTCAAAAGTCCCAACTTTCTTTTTTTCTACATTTGCTTCTTTCCACAACCTTTTTCTGAGATATCCAGGTGTCAGGAGAAGCAGGAGTTGTGGGTTCGACCACTGGATTAGGAAGATTCCCTGGAAGAATGATGGCAACTCACTCCAGGATTCTTGCCTGGGAAATCCCATGGACAGAGGAGCCTGGTGGGCTACAGTCCATGGGGTCGCAAAGAATCTGACATTTTTCTACAGCTGCCTTTGCTTTGGCCCATAAAGCCTTTCACCTGTATTTATGGATAATATTACTCCTTACTTATTTCTTAGAGGAAATGTAATGCAAATCTTGAGTCTACCAACTTTGGAGAAACAAGTGACACTGAAGGTTTTAATTTTTAAAATGTTATTAGAATGATAAGTGCATTTGGGTAATAGCAATACTGGATGATGACGTATTAAAATGTAAGCATTTCTAAAATTCAAATTAAAGGGTAACATTGTAAAATAAATAATGTTTTACAAATAGACTAAAATTGAAAGTCAATCCAATTCAGTTCAGTCTCTCAGATGTGTCCGATTCTTTGTTACCCCATGGACCGCAGCACGCTAGGACTCCCTGTCCATCACCAACTCCTCGAGCTTACTCAAACCATTTCCATTGAGTCAGTGATGCCAACCAACCATCTCATCCTCTGTCATCCCCTTCTCTTCCTGCCTTCAACCTTTTCCAATGAGTCAGCTCTTCGCATTGGGTGGCCAAAGTATTGGAGTTTCAGCTTCAACATCAGTCCCTCCAATGGACACCCAGGACTGATCTCCTTTAGGATGGACTGGTTGGATCTCCTTGCAGTCCAAGGGACTCTTAAGAGTCTTCTCCAATGCCACAGTTCAAAAGCATCAATTCTTCAGTGATGAGCTTTATTTATAGTCCAACTCTCACATCCATACATGACTACTGGAAAAACCATAGCCTTGACTAGATAGGCCTTTGTTGGCAAAGTAATGTCTCTGCTTTTTAATATGCTATCTGGGTTCGTCATAACTTTTCTTCCAAGGAGTAAGTGTCATTTTATTTCATGGCTGCAGTCACCATCTGCAGTGATTTTGGAGCCCCCAAAAATAAAGTCTGCCACTGTTTCCACTATTTATCCATCTATTTGCCATGAAGTGATGGGGCTGGATTCCATGATCTTTGTTTTCTGAATGTTGAGCTTTAAGCCAAAGAATGTTCAAACTACCACACAATTGTACTCATCTCACATGCTAGGAAAGTAATGCTGAAATTTCTCCAAACCAGGCTTCAACACTATGTGAACTATGAACTTCCAGATGTTCAAGCTGGATTTAGAAAAGGCAGAAGAACCAGAGATCAAATTGCCAACCTCCATTGGGTCATTGAAAAAGCAAGAGAGTTCCACAAAAACATTTACTTCTACTTTATTGAGTATGCCAAAGCCTTTGATTATGTGGATCTCAAAATTGAAAGCAGGTAATATATTGAAACATATGTCATATATAATACGTAGTATGTATAAGTATATATTGAAATTAATAATAGCATTTGAGTGTAATTAACATAATTTTGGTTAATTATGCTTTAAAATTGATATAGTTAATAAAAGCTTATATTTTTTCCATTTATATCATGTGCATTCTGTTGTCAGCTTCTGAGTATTCTCTTTATCTAAACTTACATATTTAACTAGTATGTGATAGATAAGTATATTTTGTAAATATAAATTCACATTTTTAAAATGAGAACCCTACAAGAGAAAAAACATAATTGAATAGATAATATAGACAGTATTTGAGTGTCACTACAAACTTTCCTTGGAAAGTAAAAGGAAAGGTAAATGAAACCAAAAGGTAAGATTTGCATGTCTATTGTTTGTTAAGAAAAAATAGTGACAAAAGTATAGATCTACAGCTTTTCTAAATAAGGATATATTGTAGCTGGTAATTATTATCATTTTTTCTTTTATGTAAATCAAATATAAGCACTTGTATAAGCACTGGATTGTGTGAAAGTGGAATATTAAATTGAGTGAGGATATTGATTTCCTTCATGATGTGTTAGGTAAGCTGAGTTAAATGATTTTAACGAAAACAATTATTCAACCTTATCGAGCTTTATAATCCTTTATGAAATATCCAGATTAAAGAAAAACATTAATTTAAAACTCTTTATTTGAATGAAAAGACAAGTGAATTTTTCTGATGTAAAAAAAATGTAAATTACTGCAAGTAGGATTACAGTTATGGTTGCCCAGTAGCTCCTGAATTTAAATCTATGTTTAAAAAAAAAAAACAAACAAAAAAAACAAAACCGGAAATATATTAATGGGCTTTTCTATAATCTTACAAGTAAATTAACAATGTCAAGTATCACCTTATTGATAAGGTGTCAAGTATCACCTTATTGCCCAGGTAAGCCTGAGGCCAGGGGTGGCTCCCGGCCCAACCCCACGTCCAAGGAGCAGTGGCTGCGCGGGCACAGGAGGGCCTAGAGGAGCTATCCCACATTGAAGGTCAGGAAGGGCGGCGGTGAGGAGATACCCCTAGTCCAAGGTAAGGAGCAATGGCTGTGCTTTGCTGGAGCAGCCGTGAAGAGATACCCCACGCCCAAGGTAAGAGAAACCCAAGTAAGACGGTAGGTGTTGCAAGAGGGCATCAGAGGGCAAACACACTGAAACCATACTCACAGAAAACTAGTCAATCTAATCACACTAGGACCACAGCCTTGTCTAACTCAGTGAAACTAAGCCATGCCCATGGGGCAATCCAAAATGGGCAGGTCATGGTGGAGAGATCTGACAGAATGTGGTCCACTGGAGAAGGGAATGGCAAACCACTCCAGTATTCTTGCCTTGAGAACCCCATGAACAGTATGAAAGGCAAAATGATAGGATACTGAAAGAGAAACTCCCCAGGATAGTAGGTGCCCAATATGCTACTGGAGATCAGTAGAGAAATAACTCCAGAAAGAATGAAGAGATGGAGCCAAAGCAAAAAGAATACCCAGCTGTGGAGGTGACTGCTGATAGAAGCAAGGTTCGATGCTGTAAAGAGCAATATTGCATAGGAACCTGGAATGTCAGGTCCATGAATCAAGGCAAATTGGAAGTGGTCAAACAAGTGATGGCAAGAGTGAATGTCGACATTCTAGGAATCAGTGAACTGAAATGGTCTGGAATGGGTGAATTTAACTCAGATGACCATTATATCTACTATGCAGGCAGGAATCCCTCAGAAGAAATGGAGTAGCCATCATGGTCAACAAAAGAGTCTGAAATGCAGTACTTGGATGCAATCCCAAAAACAACAGAATGATCTCTGTTCGTTTCCAAGGCAAACCATTCAATATCACAGTAATCCAAGTCTATGCCCCAACCAGTAACACTGAAGAAGCTGAAGCTGAATGGTTCTATGAAGACCTACAAGACCTTTTAAACTAACACCAAAAAAAAAGATGTTCTTTTCATTATAGGGGACTGGAATGCAAAAGTAGGAAATCAAGAAACACCTGAAGTAACAGGCAAATTTGTCCTTGGAATATGGAATGAAGCAGGGCAAATACTAATAGAGTTTTGCCAAGAAAATGCACTGGTCATAACAAACACCCTCTTCCAACAACACAAGAGAAGACTCTATACATGAACATCACCAGATGGTCAACACCGAAATCAGATTGATTATATTCTTTGCAGCCAAAGATGGAGAAGCTCTATACAGTCAGCAAAAACAAGACCAGGAGCTGACTGTGGCTCAGACCATGAACTCCTTATTGCCAAATTCAGATTGAAATTGAAGAAAGTAGGGAAAAATCACTAGACCATTCAGGTATGACCTAAATCAAATCCCTTATGATTATACAGTGGAAATGAGAAATAGATTTAAGGGCCTAGATCTGATAGATAGAGTGCCTGATGAACTATGGAATGAGGTCCATGACATTGTACAGGAGACAGGGATCAAGACCATCCCCATGGAAAAGAAATGCAAAAAAGCAAAATGGCTGTCTGGGGAGGCCTTACAAATAGCTGTGAAAAGAAGAGAAGCAAAAAGCAAAGGAGAAAAGGAAAGATATAAACATCTGAATTCAGAGTTCCAAAGAATAGCAAGAAGAGATAAGAAAGCCTTCCTCAGAGATCAATGCAAAGAAATAGAGGAAAACAACAGAATGGGAAAGACTAGAAATCTCGTTAAGAAAATTAGAGATACCAAGGGGACATTTCATGCAAAGATGGGCTCGATAAAGGACAGAAATGGTATGGACCTAACGGAAGCAGAAGATATTAAGAAGAGATGGCAATAATACACAGAAGAACTGCACAAAAAAGATCTTCATGACCCAGATAATCACGATGGTGTGATCACTGACCTAGAGCCAGAAATCCTGGAATGTGAAGTCAAGTGGGCCTTAGAAAGTATCACTACGAACAAAGCTAGTGGAGGTGATGGAATTCCAGTTGAGCTCTTTCAAATCCTGAAAGATGATGCTGGGAAAGTGCTGCACTCAATATGCCAGCAAATTTGGATAAGTCCGCAGTGGCCACAGGACTGGAAAAGGTCAGTTTTCATTCCAATCCCAAAGAAAGGCAATGCCAAAGAATGCTCAAACTACCACACAATTCCACTCATCTCACACCCTAGTAAAGTAATGCTCAAAATTCTCCAAGCCAGGCTTCAGCAATATGTGAACTGTGAACTTCCAGATGTTCAAGCTGGTTTGGGAAAAGGCAGAGGAAGCAGAGATCAAATTGCCAACATCCGCTGGATCATCGAAAAAGCAAGAGAGTTCCAGAAAAACATGTATTTCTGCTTTATTGACTATGCCAAGCCTTTGAATGTGTGGATCACAATAAACTGTGGAAAATTCTTCAAGAGATGGGAATACCAAACCACCTGATCTGCCTCTTGAGAAATCTGTATGCAGGTCAGGAAGCAACAGTTAGAACTGGACATGGAACAACAGACTGGTTCCAAATAGGAAAAGGAATATGTCAAGGCTGTATATTGTCACCCTGTTTATTTAACTTATATGCAGAGTACATCATGAGAAACGCTGGACTGGAAGAAACACAAGCTGGAATCAAGATTGCCAGGAGAAATATCAATAACCTCAGATATGCAGATGACACCACCCTTATGGCAGAAAGTGAAGAGGAACTCAAAAGTCTCTTGATGAAAGTGAAAGTGGAGAGTGAAAAAGTTGGCTTAAAGCTCAACATTCAGAAAGCGAAGATCATGGCATCTGGTCCCACCACTTCATGGGAAATAGATGGGGAAACAGTGGAAACAGTGTCAGACTTTATTTTTCTGGGCTCCAAAATCACTGCAGATGGTGACTGCAGCCATGAAATTAAAAGACACTTACTCCTTGGAAGGAAAGTTATGACCAACCTAGATAGCCTATTCAAAAGCAGAGACATTCCTTTGCCAACAAAGGTTCATCTAGTCAAGGCTATATTTTTCCAGTAGTCATGTATGGATGTGAGAGTTGGACTGTGAAGAAAGCTGAGCACCGAAGAATTGATGCTTTTGAACTGTGGTGTTGGAGAAGACTTTGAGAGTCCCTTGGACTGCAAGGAGATCTAACCAGTCCATTCTGAAGGAGATCAGCCCTGGGATTTCTTTGGAAGGATTGATGCTAAAGCTGAAACTCCAGTACTTTGGCCACCTCATGCGAAGAGTTGACTCATTGGAAAAGACTCTGATGCTGGGAGGGATTGAGGGCAAGAGGACAAGGGGACGACGGAGGATGAGATGGCTGAATGGCATCACTGACTCGATGGACCTGAGTCTGAGTGAACTCTGAGAGTTGATGATGGACAGGGAGGCCTGGTGTGCTGTGATTTATGGGGTCCCAAAGAGTCGGACATTACTGAGCGACTGATCGGATCTGATCTGATCACCTTATTTCCTAATGAATGCCAAAAGAATAAAACTAATTCATATAATAAATAAACACTTTTAAGCTGTTTAAATGTTGTATTCTCATAAATAAATGTTCCAATATTGTATCTTCTCTCCCATCATCATACCATTGCCAATCTAAAAGCACAATCTTAGCTTTACCTTCCAAAATGACTTTTAATGTAAAGCAGTGATTTATGAATACTTTGTACTTTAATGCCCAGTCTGACCTAGCTGATAGCATTTCTTGTTTACCTTTATGTAGTTACCTGGCAACTTCAGAGTATGAATAGACTGACATTGAATTATGGTTGCTTCTTTTCTATTTAGATTCTCTGTGAATGCCATAAGCAAAGCCACGTATGTATACACCTTAACAGTATAAGAGTAAATCTGGTAAAATATAATGAAAATAAGTCATTCTTTAAGTTCATAAAAATATATATTTTTCATAAGTGTAAAAAGGATATCCAACCTCCACCACCCTTTTCTTGTCCTACCTCATGTAAAACACACCCTAAACTCATTACCAAGCTTAACAACTTGCATTCTTCTAGATATTTTTCATGAATTTGTATATATGTATATATAAATGTGTGTATATATGTATATATAAATGTGTGTATAATGAAATGTAAATGTATATATAACTGTATGTAAACATACATTTTTAGTTTTTAGTTTTATTTTTTATATTTTACTATATTGTTTAGCAGCAATCTATTTTAATAGGAGATGTATCAAAGATACTTAAAGCAACTGATACAGGCTTTTATCTTTAACAAGTTCAGAGTAACTCTATTATTATGCATGCCCAATGATTTATATTACCATTCTTCTAGTAATGGGATACTTAAGCTGATTCTAATTGCTTGCTGGCACAAATATAATAGATTTTATTTTTTATTTTGTTTCTTTGGTATGTATATGTCTACAGAAATAGACCTCAAAAAAAAAAAAAAACAAATCAGTTTTGCCAGTTATAAATTATTTGACATTGGGCAAGTAACATCCTGTCATTATGTCATTTAGTGGCTAAGTCATGTCCAACTCTTTGAGACCCTTTGAACTGTAGCCCGCCAGGCTCCTCTCCATGGGATTTTTCATGCAAGAATACTGGAGTGGGTTACCATTTTCTCCTCCAGCGAATCTTCTTGACCCAGAGATTGAATGCCTGTCTCCTGCATTGCAGGCAGATACTTATAGTGAGGATAATACTTTCTCTCTTATAGGTGATTATTGTGAAGATTAAATGTGCTCTGCTGTGCTTAGTCACTCATTCATGTCCGATTCTTTGTGACCCTATGGGCTGTAGCCCGTCAGGTTCCTCTTTCCATGGAATTCTGGCAAGAATACTGCAGTGGGCTGCCATGCTCTCCTCCAGGGGATTTTCCCAACTCAAGGATCAAACCCAGGTCTCCCTCATTGCAGGCTGATTCTTTACCATCTGAGCCATCAGGGAAGCTCAAGAATACTGGAGTGGGTAAGCTATCCCTTCTCCTGGGAATCTCCCCAAAACAGGAATCAAACTGGGGTGTCAAAGTTAGATATGTATAATTTAGGAATTGCTGTCCTTCTTGGAACTGTTAGATTTTATTTAGAAATTAGCAAAAACGGGCCCTACACTTAAGCTAATGATTAACAGAGTATAGTATTTTAAACCAGAATTTTTAAACCACTCTAAGTACTTACCATGTTTTAACTAATGTTATAATTATATCATATTACTTAGGTTAAATATCATTCTTCAAAGAGTTTTCACTGTTGTGAAACATTCCTCAATTTTTCAAGCTATGGCTTGATTTTTTTTGAAATCTTCAATTTTAATAAAAGAAATTGCTTTTAGGTCCTACTTCCAATTTCAAATTCTTATCTAACTATCTGATAAATGAATTATAAAAACACATAAAAATTAAGCACCCATATTTATCATTCTTTTTAAATGCAGAGCAATACTATCTTACTGAATGAATGATTACTTTTAGTTTTTTTTTTTTTTAATTTCATTTTTTCCTGTAACCCACAGAATTCATTATTTTGGGAATCTGAATGTCACAATTAAAAAGAAGTCCTACGAGGAACATTTGAATACTGCAGTAAAGACAACTAAGTTTTGGTTTATTTTACTAAGAGCAGATTTTTTAAAAAGCAATAATAGAAGCAACAGCAAAAATCAAGAACAATATTAGTTGATGAAACCATGCACTCATAACCTGCCAATCAGTGTGCTGTGGGATTTATTGTATTCACTCATGTGGTCCTCACAACTCTGAGATATTTCCCACTTCATAAATTAAAAAATAGAGGTAGGAAGAAAAGTTTAGTGGTTTGATGGGGTTACAAAAGTAGTAAAGGCAGAGTCTGGATTCAACTCTTGTCAACTCCACGGTCTTAAAAAGTACACCACAGTGCATCAGTCTGAATGAGAATTGTAACTCATCATGTTTGCTTGCAAAGCCTGTTAATACAGAACTGCACCACATGGTACAAAATGGGAAGAAATTATATTTTAACTTCTAGTTTAGCCTGTGGTCTTGTAAACTAAATTACACATATTGATTTCTGGTGGTTATTATTTTCATTTTTTTTTTAACTCATCAAAGCAATCTTAATGGACATTTATACTCATAATTCTGCATGAGATACATTATTATAAGTAAAAAAAGATTAACTGTTGGTAACATCTTAAATGCATCACATTCATTCATTTCCTTTCTATTAATAATTAATAAATTCTTATTAAGCTTAGTTTAGAAAGTAAGACATAAAGTAAAAGAGAAAAAAATGCTTGCAATTTTACTATGCAGGCACAGTTATTTTTATAATTTCAGTTTATAAGTTTCCAGATATACTTTAGAAATAACAGTTTTAAGATGGTAATCATAATGAATATTTTGGTTTATGTGCAGTTTTTCACTTATTATAGCATTTTTTAAATGACATGAGTATCTTTACACAACAAATTTGAATGAATGCATAGCTGAGTATGGGCTTACCAGGTGGCTCATTGGTAAAGAATCTGCCTGTCAATGCAGGAGACATGGGTATGATCCCTCGTCAGGAAGATCCCTTGGAGAAGGAAATGGCAACCCACTCTAGTATTCTTGTCTGGGAAATCCTATGGACAGAGGAGCCTGGTGGATTGATTACAGTTGATGGGATCGCAAAAGAGTCAGACATGACTTAGCGACTAAACAACAACAAGCAGTTGAATATTCTTCAAATATTTTGGATGTTTTGTGAGTGATATCTAAGTTACTGCCCCTATAAAAACACGGTTCATGTTTTTCATATGAAATGCTAATTTAATCACATCTATATTTATGAAAACCTGGAAACTCATTTTTCTTGTACCTGTGTTGACAAGAATTTTGAAATAAACTTAATAACACACACATATTCTATTTCATGCCATAGAGAAAACATGCAAGATGTAAACATGTAATTTAGATGAAGAATACCTGGGTTTTCAAATGACATTAAATTTTATTAGAAAATCCTCATATCCATAGAAAATTCAGGGATGAGTCCTTATAATTGTGAGAGGTGGTAACTTATGAGAAAACGTAGAGCTATTTCCTATGAGTTGCATTTTGTCAAGAAACTTATTGAAGTCACAATGAAGATTGATGCTTGGGAGATTTATTATAATTTGCTTTATATATAAAAGATCAACAGCTCTAAAGGTTCTAAATAATGAGGTTCATTGTCTAGGATGTAGAAAATATTTCTCATACTTTATCACTGATGACAAAGTTACAAATAGAGAAAGCTATGAGCAAAACATTTCTAACAGTTTTTAATACAGGGTTCATGGTTTGATCTTGATTCAGTAAGGATTATTTTTAATGACAATCAATTAAAAGCCTTAATTTAATAATCACAATGTTAAATACCTACCATTTTCCTCCACAGAAATTGTGAATATGCCATTTTAAACTATATAAGGTCATGTGGATTCTAGTTTCTAATTACCACTCACATTCTACTGGCACTCAATGTGTGAGAAATAAAGGGAGATTCATTTATAATTATATACTTTGTGGTCTCAATTATATTTTCTTAAAATTTGTTTTTATGATAAAGAATTATAAATAAACCAACTTGTACATATTCCTTATCTATCATCTGGTCAATTGTCCTAAAAAGCTAAACCAAACCCAAACAAACTACAAAAATCTTGGTAGGAAACATGTTCTGGGAAATTTCAGGTGTATTTAATTTGGTTATGTTTTATCCATTTGTACATCATTTCATGACATCTTGAATAAGCTGACCTTTCCTCTGTAATACTGGAGACCAGGCAACATCACTTTATCTATCTCTTTAAGAACTCATTTCTTCACGACTGTCTTAGCTCCATCCGTAGTTCTTTTCTGAGTGCACTTCATTTCATGTTTTCATGCACTCTGCTTCCTTAATTGGAAAGATACATGGCCCTGACTTAAATCTGCATCACATTTGTACTCCAGATTTTTAACAGATAATATAACCCTAAACTCTGTATTGTCTAATTCTTTATCTGAACTTTGTTAGCGAAGATCAGTCATCTTGAAGAGGCACTGGAAGCTTGTAAAGTGGAACCACTACTCTCAATTACTTACATAATGACCCATGATATCTGTCATTAAGACAGAAGTGTAACTATCTTGTTGTGGCTGCTTTTAGAGTTGCTTTGATGAAACTTAGTTAAGCCATTGGTCTTTGGTCAGTGATATCATAGGGAACATTCATGCAAAAATGTTACCCTATTTATATTGTTTGTTAGCAAAGATATGTGTCCACAAGATTGCATCAGGTTCTTTTTTTATCAGGATTGATGGATAATATTTTTCTGAGGTCTCTTTTTAGAGTTTCTCTTGAGAAACTGTTATGGTTTTATTTCATGAAAAACTTTTGTTTCTGTTTCCTATTTCATTTTGTCTCTTAGACACTATTCACCAAATGTGCAGCTATTGCCAAAGACTGTTCAGTATGCCTTTTAAGATAGTTTATGTGATTAATATTAAGAGAACCATTATTTACCTCCTGTTGAATAGTTTTACATATTATAAGAATAGGTCTTCAAAATTTCATCCATTTAGTCTTTCAGTATCTACAGAGAATGCCTAAAAGCTAATCTAATTTTAATATTAAATAAGGTAAATTACAAATTGAGAGATTTCTGATGCATATCTTGCTTCACATCCTGCATATTCATTTTTTACACATATTTCTGTGTAATTAGTGATGTTTATAAAGTTGTAATTGAGTTTATTGACTACACTGCTGTGTTTAAATAGATTGTCAACATAAATCAGATATAATTAATTAAAAATAAATCCAAGAGTTGTTTTAAATGTTGTATTACTGGTATATACATGGTGGTGTTTAGTCTCCAGTCATGTAAAACTTTTTCAACCCCAAGGACTGTAGCTCATCAGGCTCCTCTTTCCATAGAATTATCCAGGCCAGACTACTGGTCTGGGTTGCTATTTCCTAACCCAGGGGAATTTCCCAACACAGGGATCGAACCCCTGTCTCCTGCATTGCAGGTGCATTGCAGGAAGATTCTTTACCAACTGAGCCACCAGGGAAGCCAGTACACACATAGAGAGTTCTAATGCTACATTCTGTCATATACAAAAAAAAAAAGTAGTTACTGCAAATGGTAGGGAAAAAAAAAAATGATTCCTTGCCAATTTAACTAGTCCAAGCAATCTGATAGCATAAAGTTATCTTAAATTTATGCTATTAAAGATCCATTATATATGTAAATTATTCTTTACTTCACATCAGATGAATTGGCTAATTTAGAAAATGTACAATCTCAGAAACACCAGATAATGAGCATCTTTTGCAGCAAAATTATATTATGCTATAATTGTCAAATATTCTTCTTGGCAGGTAGTTCCAGAAAGCTCCTGAAACTTTCAGTTTTCTTTAAATGAACTTGAAATGAAAATGTCCATTCAAGTATTTTTAAGTTATAATGAGATCCATGTATCCTGAAACTAGTAAAATACTCTCTGCTTGATCTAATATTGTTGGGCAATGCAGTGTATCAAAATAGCAAACTTTCCAGCTAATAAAAGTTTAAGTCTTTCAGCAATAAACATTTAAATAAAGATGATTCTTTTGATTATTTTTACAGCATATTTTAGAATGATTTTCTATCTTCAAAAGAGAACAATGACCCTAATTTAAGATTCTATGATGACTTGAAATCATATGAAAACTGAAATATAGTTTAAATATCATCATTGAGCTTTTTACTGATGATTGATATTCTAAAGCTAGATTCAGACTTCTATGCTTCCTGAATTTTTTCTGCTTATTTTAAACATTTGGTCTTCTACTTTGTTTCAGCTGCTTACTGGAAATTTCTTTCTGTTTTGGTTCTTTCTATTTTTGGCCTTCTTAGTCTGGTTCTTCTAAAATATTCAGGTACTGGTAATCGATTTATTAAAATTTTCTGTGCATTTAAAACATAAAATTCCCATGATTGTGAAATTGTTAGGCATGATAAACTTGTGACAACTGGGCTTTTAGAACATGGAAAGCTCAAATGAGAGTCATAGATAAGATTATAGAGGAAACTGTATTATTAAGTTCATTGAAGTAATACATGCTTCTACCTATCTTTGGATATGGTATGACATACCTTACCTTGATTAGAAGCAAAAATAAAATGGAAACAGGTATGTACCCACTTCAATATGCCTGCTTTAACAAATTAAAAATATGAGTTTTTGTGTGTGTCTTATCAAGTAGTTTTCATAATTCTAGTGATGGACTGTTGATTGAAGCATAGTTTCCAAAATTTACTTTTCAAAGAATACATTTCATCATATCTCTTGTAGTTATACAATTGAGAATGATTTCTTTAGTATGCTGCTGCTGCTGCTAAGTCACTTCAGTCGTGTCCAACTCTGTGTGACCCCATAGACGGCAGCCCACCAGGCTCCCTGGTCCCTGGGATTCTCCAGGCAAAAACACTGGAGTGGGTTGCCATTTCCTTCTCCAATGCATGAAAGTGAAAAGTGAAAGTGAAGTCACTCAATCGTGTCCAACTCTTAGCGACCCCATGGGCTGCAGCCTACCAGGCTTCTCTGTCCATGGGATTTTCCAGGCAAGAGTACTGGAGTGGGGTGCCATTGCCTTAAATGCAATGATTACAAGTATTCCACTTAAATTCTCATCTGACTTTCAGTTGCTCCCATTGTGAGTCCAAAATCTTTAAAACTCCCTGTTATTAGTACTGTTCAAACATTTTAGGGTCCCATATTTACTAAATATCTAATGTAATCCACAGTTTTTCTTTAACTATTTGAAGTTGCGTTTATAATATTTAAAATTGCTAAGTTTAGTTAATAAAAAATGATGAAATGACAAAATTGCAACTATAAATGTATAGCTAAATTCATAAAATAAATCCATGGTATTCTTTCAAAAGTTAAGAACAACAAAACTCAAAGGCTAACACAAATTATACAAATGCTACAATATCCTTTTGAAAACAACATGAGTAAGTTCTTGTAAAATAGGAAAAAAAAAGTATACTTGTATCTTATATCTTAATTCAATTTCCATTCTGTTTTTCCCAGAGATTGCTATCCTAGTATAATATTATCTTAATACTTACCAGTCTCATACTGATCAGCTGAAAAAAGTCTGTATACAGATAAAAAATAAAGTTTCACTGAATAATTTCCCATGACCTTTTCATTGGAAATGTATCTCAACATGAAATTGTGAGTTTGTGAGTCGCAGTCATTCAGTGGGTTATTATTTTTTATATTTTATTTTATTTTTTAACTTTACAATATTGTATTTTGCCATATATCAACATGAATCCACCACAGGTATACACGTGTTCCCCATTCTGAACCCTCCTCCCTCCTCCCTCCCCATACCATCCCTCTGAGTCATCCCAGTGCACCAGCCCCAAGCATCCAGTATCGTGCATCAAACCTGGACTGGCGACTCATTTCATATATGATATTATACATGTTTCAATGCCATTCTCCCAAATCTTCCCACCCTCTCCCTCCCACAGAGTCCAAAAGACTGTTCTATACATCAGTGTCTCTTTTGCTGTCTCGTATACAGGGTTATTGTTACCATTTTTCTAAATTCCATATATATGCGTTAGTATACTTTTTTTTTAGTATAGTTTTTCTTTCTGGCTTACTTCACTCTGTATAATAGGTTCCAGTTTCATCCACCTCATTAGAACTGATTCAAATGTATTCTTTTTAATGGCTGAGTAATACTCCATTGTGCATATGTACCACAGCTTTCTTATCCATTCATCTGCCGATGGACATCTAGGTTGCTTTCATGTCCTGGCTATTATAAACAGTTCTGCGATGAACATTGGGGTACATGTGTCTCTTTCAATTCTGGTTTCCTCAGTCTGTATGCCCAGCAGAGTGATTGCTGGGTCATAAGGCAGTTCTATTTCCAGCCTAATCAATGAATATAGTAAAGTTGCAGGATATAAAATCAACACACAGAAATCCCTTGCATTTTTATACACTAATAATGAGAAAATAGAAAGAGAAATTAAGGAAACAATTCCATTCACCATTGCAATGAAAAGAATAAAATACTTAGAAATATATCTACCTAAAGAAACTAAAGACCTATATACAGAAAACTATAAAACACTGGTGAAAGAAATCAAAGAGGACACTAATAGATGGAGAAATATACCATGTTCATGGATTGGTAGAATCAATATAGTGAAAATGAGTGTACTACCCAAAGCAATTTATAGATTCAATGCAATCCCTATCAAGCTACCAATGGTATTCTTCACAGAGCTAGAACAAATAATTTCACAATTTGTATGGAAATACAAAAAAACCTCGAATAGCCAAAGCGATCTTGAGAAAGAAGAATGGAACTGAAGGAATCAACCTGCCTGACTTCAGGCTCTACTACAAAGCCACAGTCATCAAGACAGTATGGTACTGGCACAAAAACAGAAATATAGATCAATGGAACAAAATAGAAAGCCCAGAGATAAATCCATGCACCTATGGACACCTTATCTTTGACAAAGGAGGCAAGAATATACAATGGATTAAAGACAATCTCTTTAACAAGTGGTGCTGGGAAAACTGGTCAACCACTTGTAAAAGATGAAACTAGAACACTTTCTAACACCATACACAAAAATAAACTCAAAATGGATTAAAGATCTAAATGTAAGACCAGAAATTATAAAACTCTTAGAGGAGAACATAGGCAAAACACTCTCTGACATACATCACAGCAGGATCCTCTATGACCCACCTCCCAGAATATTGGAAATAAAAGCAAAAATAAACAAATGGGACCTAATTAAACTTAAAAGCTTCTGCACAACAAAGGAAACTATAAACAAGGTGAAAAGACAGCCTTCAGAATGGGAGAAAATAATAGCAAATGAAGCAACTGACAAACAACTAATCTCAAAAATATACAAGCAACTCCTATAGCTCAATTCCAGAAAAATAAATGACCCAATCAAAAAATGGGCCAAAGAACTAAATAGACATTTCTCCATTCAGTGGATTATTATTTTGTTCTTTTAGTGTCAAAAAGAGTTATAATTTTACTTTATTAAGATTTAAGCAATGTGAAATATTATTGTATTAATAAGAATGTGCAAAGTCACTCAATACTTTACACTCCTTCTGAGTTATATGCCAAATATCAAACAATCAGTTTGAAAAATTATCCTAGTCTTGGACATAAGGCAAGAAGATTGGGGGCACAACTTTTCAGTGTCTTTTGTGGCAAAATCATTACAAAGATTATTAGGGTAAGGTATGGAGCTTCTCACGGGGATTCCCAGGTGGCACTAGAGGTAAAGAACACTTGTGCCAATGTAGAAGATGTAAGAGATGCAGGTTAGATCCCTGGGTGGGGAAGACACTTTGGAGGCGGGCATGGCAACCTACTCCAGTATTTTTGCCTTGAGTGTCCCATGAACAGAGGATCCTGGTGGGCTATTGTTCATACGGTCCCAAAGAGTCAATCACGACTGAAGTGACTGGGCTAGATGCACCAAGTTTCTCTCACAGTTACTGTTAAATAAATGATTCAGATTGCGTGAAGCTATAATACTTTGTGAATTTGATGAATTTTTCACTAGTATTGCAAATAATTTATGCCCAATTGTACAGATAACCCAAAGTTAATGACTCTACAGGGAATTTGTCAGTTTTATATATAATCTGGAATAATTATTCTTTTTTTTTGTTATGTGACCTATAAATATACTAGTTTCTCAGTTCCTCTTGGAGTTGATTATAGTATCTTAATAGCTTTCTCTTTAATAGTGATTTAAATAAAGTATTTGTTACAAATTCACTTCATATTTGTCTGATGGTTTAAGAACTTACATTTTGGAAATCATGCTTTAACATTATTGATAGCAAAAATAGGTTTAGTCATCTGTTAGCCAAAACATCAGTTAAGCTTTCTTTCACATTTAAACCAAAATTGCAAAGAATTTATTACCTAGTCATTAGGATTAGTTCACTGTCTTGATTTCTCAGAGGTATATCAATGAGGATTTACTGACAGAAAATAACTTCTATTATGTTTTTTACTCTTTTTATTAATTTCATTTATGGAACCAAAGTTAGATGAGTATTGAGTAAAAATAAATCTTCGTGGAATTTGACGTTTTGTGTTTTAGGATGTTATCAATTGGCTGTGAACAAAGATTTATAGATATTTGGGAAATATGTAAAAAGAGGTACATATCCACATTTAATAGTTGAAAATAATAGTTTAATTATGTATTTTAGTGGATTAGTAAAACAGAGCAATATCAAAGTCATCAGAATTAATCCTAATTAAATGCAACTGACTTTTTGAAGTTAAGACATTAAACTCAAGACTGCATTTTGCTCTTCACACTTAAATAAATACTCCCTCCTCAAGAATGAAGTAGGAAATCTTTCTGGAAAATAACATCTGCAACATCAACAAAGAGAAGCATTTAAGGAACACTGGAAAATATAGGGCTTTAGAAAACTATGTTAATGATTCTGTTACTGCATTTTTTTTCACAGAAACTACAACTTCCAGTTTGATTCATATATGCTAAGTAAATTCTGTTAATGAAGAAACAAGTAGAAATGTTTGCTACCAACAATTGTCAAAAACATTGCAACAATAAAATACTGTATATTGATTGCATTTGTTTAGTCGCAAGTTGTGTCTGACTCTTGCAACCCTATGGATAGTAGCCTACCAGGCTCCTCTGTCCACAGAGTTCCCCAGGCAAGAATACTGGAGTGGGTTGCCATTCCCTCCTCCAGGGGATCTTCCTGACCTTAGGATTGAACCTGCATCCTCCTGCTTAGCAAGTGGATTCTTTACCACTGAGCCACTTGGGAAATCTGTATATTGATTACCAGTGTATAAATATCTTTAGATATAAATATCTAAAGAAAATATTAACAAAACTATTTTCAATGTCTGATCTAATGTTTAAGAAAATACAAAGCAACATTTTCAATATACATAATTTTATTCAAAATATAAGTTTGATTTGTCAAAATTAAACAGGACACTTTCACACTCTTCTTCCTTGCAATTATGCAAAATACACAACCAAGATATGGAGTGTAATAAGGATGAATTAGGTTAGTTAAGCCCTTTGTAAAATACTGACAAAGAGGAAAATTCAGAGAGTATACTCTTCATATCCCATTAATATCTCCCAGCATGCTTTTTCTTTGCAAAGTTTTAGTATTTCAATTTTAATTTAGACACACAAAGAGATAAGAGAGAAATAAATAGATATATAGAAATATCAAGCCTTGCTATGGGTTTGTGAATTAGAAAAAATATTTATTTTGGGCTTTTCCATATTTCTGCCTGTCAGTATTTTTGTTTTACTCTCAGGAGACACTCCATGTAAACAATAAATTATTTGATGATATTTAAGAATAAAAATGTGATTTCCTTAAATAAAAATTATCCACAATTATGAGTCCAAAATCATTAATACATCTGAATTTACAACATGGCAACATATCTTGAAATATCCAATTTATAACATGATTCTTTACTCTTAATTTATTTTCAGGGAAAGATGTAAACTTTATCATAGGTTCTTGGTCCCTTGGTTAAAAAAAGTTTTAGTAACACCAAGAATGGATTGCCCTTTGTTTGGAACACAAGTGTGTATATATATATATATTAGTGTTACATCTCATTCATATGGAAATGTACTTTGTGCTTAATAGGAGCTTAACAAATATTTGCAGAGGAATCACAAATGTGAAAAATCTGTAGGCTCATTTCTCTGGTTCAGAATTTCCCTTTGGGTTCTTTCTTCTTTTAATGGTTTCTTTTTTGTAAAACAGTATTTATATTAAGCAAACCTGGAAGAATTGTTCTCACACGGCATATAAATCCCAGGAGAGAAGATGCTGAACATCAAGTCATTTTTACCTTAGAAAGAAATTTAAAGTTTGAAAAATATTTGACAGTTTGAAGAATTCAAAGCTATAGAAGTAAAATGAGGATAGAATTTATAGAGTAGATTGATTTTGTATATTAAATATCAAATCACCATCATTCAATACGATATCAAATTTCAGGATAATTATGAGCCCACCTGATTTTCTGGAAATTTTATCTTCAGAGAAATGGAATGATACAGTGTTATTTCATTGTTAGACATTAGGATGATTTGATTGTAGAGATGGTTTTTTAGTGTTTCCAAAGTATGCATAATAGTATCTTTTGGAAGACTTGAGTTACTCATTCTATATAGTATTATTAATTGTTTTCATAATGGGAAACTATTTTTTTAAGTTTTAAAATAATTCCCTTGAAAATGTTTATAATAACATAAACATTACAATTTTGAAATACTTCTCTATGGCATCTATTTATGATTATTAAAATTAGTGAGTAACATTTTATTTCTTTTAATGTCTGTACCTAATTAATAGACATTAATCAAGACAGTTTTTTATCTCTTGATTATATATCCTGTTGCTATGGAAGACAGGCTGTTACTGCAACGATTGATTATTTACAGAGGCAGACTTGGTTTTAGACCACTTCACAATTTACTTTGAAGTTTATCACCAAGGTTTGTATTTAGTCTTTTTGACAACTGGCATATATTGGTAATTGTTTTATGTAACCTATTTAGCCATACATTTATGTGAAATTTAGCATTTTTTTAGACCTTTGCTAACATGAACATAGCCAGGGAAATCACTGAATTTTGATTTGGCAATGTATTTATTTTCCTTAATAAGAAAATAGATATTACAAACCCCTTTTAAGAACTCCTTTACAGAGGTTTTATTTTGAAATGTAAGATTGAAAACATGGTAAGAGATTAAGAAATATTTTGAGTGCCCTTTGCTAATAAAACCTACAATAAAACAGGTGGTGTTTGTTTGACTTTCATTTTATAAATGCTTTTTATCTTCTTTTGTTTGTTTGCTATTCTCTAGCCTATAATTCACTTCTGTCTCATAGTAAGAACTCATAATAATGGAATGCAAAAAGGAAAACTGTACTAAGTAAATCTTAAGTAATTTGAGATGTCATACAGGCTTTGACCTCCAAAGAAAGCAGGTCTGTTTGACTTCCAAAGAAAGATTATCATGTTAACATAATTAAGGCATTGTCTTCACATCACAAGTATTGATATTATGTACTAGGGGCCTGAGGTCAAAGAAAAATAAAAGTTCTTAATTTGATCTTTGGTCACATGTTCTTTATTTCACAAGTTAAGATTTAAGAAATGGAGTGGTTGAGGAGTTTTCTATCATTATAGACTCAGAAGCAAAATAGAAATTAGAAGTAATAACAATGTTTTAGAACATGCATGGTATGCACAATGGTAATACAATTCCTGGGATATGTATAGGGTTTGTATAAGGTTGGACGTGGATTTAGAATTTTGATACAGGAATACATTTGAAATAATTAGAAATCTGGATAGTAATTAAAAACATTCAGTCAATAAATTCAATAAATAACTATTTAACTATGTATCAAGAACTCATTTAAATATTTGTATCAAGGATACTGAGCTTCCCTGGTGGCTCAGATGGTAAAAAATTCTGCCTGACAATGCAGAAAATGTGGGTTCAATTCCTGGGACAGGAAGATTGCCTGGCAGGAAGGAATGGCTACCAGTTTCAATGTTCTTGCGTGGAGAATTCCATGGACAGAGGAGCCTGACAGCAGAATACAGCCCATGGGGTAGCAAAGAGTCAGACACAACTGAGCAACTAACACACACACACACACACACACACACACACACATATCAAGGATACTAGAAGGCATGACTCAATTCTGTTTTTCATTTTTATTTACTCTGATTTCAAAAAGAGAATGGGCCCAGGCTCTCAAGATGGCTTTTCACCAAGAGCTCTTGAAAGCCTCAATATATGTGGACAATTTCTTAAATAAGAAGCTTAACCTGCTTGATGTCCTGACTGTAAGACAACAAAATATTCAGTTTCATCACATGCAGCCCATTACATGCATTTTGTTTATATGTTATTGAATACTACTATGTTCAAATATTCTTTTTAATTCATGTTGCTCTTCAATTAAAGGGTAGAATTTTATGTATTATAAGTTAGCATCATGCAGGAATGAATTACACTAGTACATTATCAGGGCTAGAGAAAAAAGAAAGATGATGTAAGCATTGATAGAGTGAGAAGAGAAAGGGATTATTTGGAAGCATGGGCAAGAGTGTGATCTTTGGGCCCAGGCAGACTTGAATTTGAACACTTTTCATTTCTAGGGTAAGTTACTCTTAATTCAGTTCAGTTCAGTTCAGTTGCTCAGTCGTGTCTGACTCCGCGACCCCATGAATTGAAGCATGCCAGGCCTCCCTATCCATCACCAACTCCCGGAGTTCACCCAGACTCACGTCCATCGAGTCAGTGATGCCATCCAGCCATCTCATCCTCTGTCATCCCCTTCTCCTCCTGCCCCCAATTCCTGGTCATGTACTCTTAATTAAGTTAGTCATAATTAACTACTCTTAACTCTTAATTAAGTTACTTTTGTTGGCTTCAATTCCATCATTTAAAAGAGGAATTAATTGTTATTAGTGATTTTAGCACCTTGACACTAAATAGACTTGAAAATTAGATTTTTTTTTTATTCTTATGGGAATACTATTGAAAAATTAGAACAATGAGGACAGTTTTGAAGCAAAAAAAAAAAAAAAGAAAGAAAGAAAGAAACAAATAGGAAAGTAACTATTTCTAGAAGTTTGGATTAGAAGAGAGCTTGGAAGATGACAAATCATAAAAACCATCAGGGGACTCTCTTACTACAACATCATTTCTTTTGACATATATTACACTGTTTATAAAGCAAACAAACAAAAACCAAAATTGTTCATGATCCAAATAATGTCATAGTCCTCTTTTCTAGGCTCAGTGGTAAAGAATCTGCCTGTGGTGCAGAAGATGCAGGAGACTGGGGTTTGATCCCTGGGTTGGGAAGATCCCCTGAAGGAGAACTAGGCAACCCACTCCAGTATTCTTGCCTGGGGAATCCCATGGACAGTGGAGCCTGGTGGGCTACAGTGCATAAGAGTCAGACATGACTAAAGCGACTGAGCACGTGTGCTTCTTTCTTAATATGTGCAATAGTATGCTGTGTGATCTCCCAAAACCTCTAACAGGGCTCTTGTGAAGCTAATTTCATTGCTAAAATATGATCTTCTACCATCTGATTTCTCTTCTTTGTCCTTTAATTTTCCTGCAAGTGATAAAAATCCTAACAGAAAAGCAGAGTAAGACAGGTTTCTCTCCTATTTTGGAACACTTGCACTGTTAATCTGTTGGTTTTGTGCTTCAAGTCATCCTCTGAGTTCACCTACAGCTGTGACAGTTTCACCTGAATCCTGCAAAACACAGAGATTTCCTGATTAGGTGAAGTGCAGATTTTGTTTCTGGGCGAGGGGGAAAACTGTTTTTAGTGTTATGTACACAAGGATTTCAGGATGACCATAAGTATTTGTTCTTTTAAATGTTTAGTCAAATAAATCTGTTAATAAACATTGGAACCTTTTGAAACATTTATTTTTTCTTTATTTCTATTTTATTTTGCCAAATTGACATTCATCTCTTTGATGTGGTATTTGTAAATTTGAGTTCTATAAACACACACTTTTATGTCTTTCATTTTGGTTTTCATAGAGTTTACCTTCTCCCATTTCATCTGTCTTTGTTATTTCCCAGGTGATATTCTGAAGATTGCATTATGTTTATTACTTTAACTTTTGTATGCCTTATCTAAATTAATGTGATATTTTGAAGTTTTGATTTGCAGTCAATTTGGTTCCTGCTCTAACTCTTTCTCTGGATATTTTATCTTTGTTCTGTACTGCACAGGTGCTAGAATATCTTCTTCTTAAGGATGATAGAATTAAATACATTAACTCAGTGACTTGTATAGATTAGTTAGAACAAACAGATGTTCTTCTGTCACCACACCCTCCCAATAATGTTAACCCATAATTGGATAAAATTCCACTTCTTATGTCATGTTTTTTATTTTCTTTTTTCTATTCTAGGCAACAGGTCTCAAAAGAAAGTCTAGTGCTTTCATATAGTATTAAAATAATTTAATAAATTCCCACAATATTTATCTTTAATATGACTACAGACAATTGGTAAATTTTAAATGATAAACATACCTATACTCCATAAAATGTCTGTATTCTTAGAGGTAGAATGCTTTTTTCAAGCTTACACAGAAAGTCTTACAGAACTTTAATATCTCCATGGTTCTGTACATCACAATTTTCTTCTAACTAAAAATATTTTGGCAATGGAGCAAACAAAAACTATTAGGATAAATCATGAAATCAAACCTGCTTTGTAATTATTATTCAGGACTTTGATTTGTAGAGACTAGGGGTTGTTACTAGAAAAAATTTTGTTTATGGGAGACCTAATTATTCCTTTTCATTCTCTTCACTGTAAAAAATTTGAGAGGATTGAATTAGGAAATGAAGGAAGACATGTTTACTCAATAATGATCATTAATATGACATTTCAGGATGAATTAGCAACTTCATGATCTTTAGTGAAGGGTAGAATGATTGTAACTTCAACAGCTCTTGAGACATTTGTTAGAACTGACTGAAACATACATCCAGTAATACCTATTTAGGTGTTTCGTCCTCTATGTCAAGTCCTGGGTTGGCTATTAGGAGTGAATAATTAGATACTCTTATTGAACATAAACTTTATAATAAATATACATGTAAACACATATATAATCAATATAATTATACATTTGATTTTATCAATTTATGGTTTTCAGAATGCCCGGCCTTAAGTCTAACCAATTAAATTATTTAGTCATGGAAACAGTAGGCTCCTCCTGCTTTTACCTTTTTTTTATCTTGCGGTGAAAAATGTGGACCCATATGGCCCAGAAAGCACCATGTGTCTCCGGAGGTCATGGCATCATGGAGTTCTTAGTGCTAACTTTCTCACTCCTGGAAATTTAACGCCAAGTGTGTTTTAAGCACGTGTGCAAGGACTTTTGCACAAGAAAGTTCACCAGAAAGCCTTTGTATCCGTGAACTCTGGATGTAATCTCTGATATCCACAGCTGAGTGAGAGGAACAAGGAAGTCCAAAGGTGATATTGAACAGTCTTGGAGTTGGAGGATTGTGTGGCATCCTCTGATGATTTCTGAGAACTGTAAATTTCTGCTGCTCTGTTAGCTAATTTCAGTATATCGGGATGGGGTTGCCTTCCCAGCACAGCCAACGTGATAGAAACCATATTTCCCTAAGTGCATGGGCGGTGGAATGAGCTCTGGATTAGAACCCCAGAGTATCGGCTTCTGCTGTTTCTTTTCTGGAACCTACGTCTCTTGGTGATTCCACGCACTCTTCTGATAAGCCTCCTGATACTGGGGGCTGAGGCTCTGAGGGAAAGAAATATAAACTGACTGACCAGGCATCAATCCTGAACGAGGGGCTGCTCTCCTGAAAGGGAGTTGGCTTTACTCCAATGGGGTCAATTTACAATTAAATTTCTCGTTGGTCTTTTTGAAGAATAATGACATCTGTTGTTGATGTGGTGGAGAGATATCACATACAGTGGCAGCAGAAGATAAACTACCCAAATATACTCCCTGCATTCAGTGATCTGAGAGGAGTATTTTCATGGCAACTGAAGTGGTGTCAGTGTTCGCTAGTGATCCTTGTACATGGAGACGCAAGGTTTCACAGCCCAATTATGGTGACTCCAGAATGCCCACTTTCAAATCGTGTAATATTATGCCCCAGGGGAGATTTAATAATGTATGATGTGCAAAGCATGTTTGGATAAAGTTTATAGGACAGGTCTCTTTCATTACCAGAAGTCTGGGGGCACTTTATTCTAGATATTAACAAGGGGCAGCTTTTGTGGTCCAAGGCTTCCTCCAACCCTCCCAATAGGAGATAAAACGGTGTTAGTTGTTCAGTTGCTAAATCATGATACTGCTACTGCTAAGTCACTTCAGTCGTGTCCAACTCTGTGTGACCCCATAGACGTCCGCCCACCAGGCTCTCCTGCCCCTGGGATTCTCCAGGCAAGAACACTGGAGTGGGTTGCCATTTCCTTCTCCAATGCATGAAAGTGAAAAAGTGAAAGTGAAGTCGCTGAGTCGTGTCCGACTCTTAGCGACCCCATGGACTGCAGCCTACCAGGCTCCTCCATTCATGGGATTTTCCAGGCAAAAGTACTGGAGTGAGGTGCCATTGCCTTCTCCAAATCATGATAAAGGTAGGCAAATAGCCCCAGGGCAGGGACAGGAGATTGAAATAAAAGCTGCTTGGTTGGCAGGAAGCTCAGGAAATTGTATGAACTGAAAATAGTAGTGAGTTCAGAGTCTCGAAGTTCAGGTAGGACAGCATGGAGGATGCTGAGACCTCTGGGTTCTGACAGAGAATCCAGCTGGCCAATAAGAAGGATGTCCTGGGAAATCAAGAACACCCTCGAGGAGGATTCTGGGAAGCTGACGTTGAGCCTCCTGAGGCGCATGCGCGAGGGTTGCTGCTACCCGACTCGGAACCAGCGCCGTTTTGGCTGTGTGGCACGTGTATTCCTATCCCCGGGTTCCAGCCTAGGTGGTCCAGGCTCTGTTCTAACAGGGCATTTGTTCTGTAATTATGCATTATTAGTTCTCCGCTTCCTCCCAGAGGAGACTCAGGTAATAGAGGGTAGAGGTGGGAAGGAGAGCTCGGACTCTTGCTGGTGGATAAGGGTGGAGCATTTCTTCTTCCTGTTCGAGTTTCTGATTTGCTTATTGGAGGGACCTTAAATACTAACGACAGCCAGGGTCGTTGGGACCCTGCGCCACAGAGCTTGAGAAATGCTGGCGCTTTAGGCAGGATTCCGGGATGGCACTGAGGGCCGGCCTATGCAAGGTGTTATTTAGTCGTTACGTTGATTCAGACTGTTTTGCGACCCTTCCAAGGGACAAAAATTCTTTGCTGGACCAAACTTACTCACTTCTGAACCTCTTCTTAGACTAGCTGTGTGTTTCTTTGTAAAACCTGGTTTCCACAAGGACTCTGCTAGGTTATTTTAGCAAGATCAACTGTCCCCAAATTCCACCTGAGATCAGGTTCCTCATCCTCCGCTATTCCCCAGGTGGTGTTTCATTATGCTGGCTTACCTTCAGCGAGAATCTTATGTAGGTCCTTTTAGCCAGAATCCCTCTTAGCACTTGTATTTCATTAGTAATTTTTTGATCCATTTATTTGGTTGTAAATTCCTACTTGGCTGTGCAGTACTAGAAGTTGAGTACAGTCGCACAACCACTGAAATACGACTATCCCCTTGGTTTGCTGTTGTTTCTTTGCTTTTAAGCCTCTTCGCTTTTAGGAAAGACCTCCAGCAATACCAGTGTTCATTAACAGAAATTTGAAACAAATTTTTTCTTTTATGAAAAAAGCAGAGTGTTGTTTGTCTTCCAGCCAGTCATTTTTATAGAGGCAGCGCGCCTCTGTAAAATGGCCCTAGCAGCCATTTTAGATCACCTCAGTTTTTATAGGAATGCTGTGTTTTCTGAAAGGAAAACCTGTATTCCACAGGAGTGGTCCTTGATTCCTATCAAGTGGTCTTGATAACTCACCAGCTTGAATGATGGCTTACTTACCATGATTTAAGAAAATCATTAAACTTTTTTCCCTTTTAACGGTGGTCAGGCATTTAAATGAGATTAGATGTCTGGTTTCTACTTTCACCTGTTGACTGCTTGAGTGCAGGCCGGTTGCTCTCTGCTGACAAGCAGCAAGTGGAGCTTGATTTTTTTTTTTTTTTCGCGCTTTAGTTGATTTACAGTGTTTTGTTGATTTCAGGTGTAGTGCAAAGTGATTCAGTTATACATATATTCATTCTTTTTCAGATTATTTTTTCATATAGGCTATCACAGAGTGTTTAGTAGAGTTCTGTGTATGATACTGTAGGGTATTGCTGGTTTTCTGTCTTACAAATAGTGGTGTGTGTATATTAATCCCAATCTCCTGCTTTATCCCATCTCCCTGCCTCGCCCAGATTTCCCCTTTGGTAACCCTAAGTTTATTTTCAATACTTGTAAGTCTGCTTCTGTTTTGGAAATAAGTTCATGTATATCTTTTAAAAAAATTAGATTCCATTAATGAGTGAAAAAAGAAAAATGTGAATCTACACTCAATAAATTATAGTTTATCTTTTAGTTTTATATATTAGACTTGGTTGTGTTCTTTCAGATGAAAATGACATCTTTTAAGAAGTTAAATATGTCTATTGCAGTGTGGTTCAGAGTTTTCATACTTTTGTAAAGAGTTAAAATGATAAAAAGAATGTCAGTTAAAGTAGAATTTAAGGCAATAGTTTAAGATGATATTGAATTAAAAAAAAAATTTCTAACGAAGGACAAAACCTTATCTCTGGAAGACAATGTGTAAATAGCCCAGAATCTCTCAGATTTCTGAAGAAAATCGACAGATTTTACTGTCTTCTATTTTTATAATGAAATCCTACAAATGTAATTATACTGTTTTAGTATTGAGACTAATAAAAATGTGTTTTTTGAATAGATTAATGGAATGTTTGTTGGAGCAGTTTCAGGTTAACAGAAAAATTGGGCAGAAAGCGTAGATTCCCATACTACTCCTTCACTTTCTCCACATTGTTTCTACTATTATTTACATCTTGCATTCAGTTCAGTTCAGTTCAGTCGCTCAGTCGTGTCCGACTCTTCCTGACCTCATGAATCGCAGCACGCCAGGCCTCCCTGTCCATCACCAACTCCCAGAGATCACTCAGACTCATGTCCATCAAGTCAGTGATGCCATACAGCCATCTCATCCTCTGTCATCCTCTTCTCCTCCTGCCCCCAATCCCTCCCAGCATCAGAGTCTTTTCCAGTGAGTCAACTCTTCACATGAGGTGGCCAAAGTCCTGGAGTTTCAGCTTCAGCATCATTGCCTCCAAGAAATCACAGGGCTGATCTCCTTCAGAATGGACTGGTTGGATCTGCTTGCAGTCCAAGGGACTCTCAAGAGTCTTCTCCAACACCACAGTTCAGAAGCATCAATTCTTTGGCACTCAGCCTTCTTCACAGTCCAACTCTCACATCCATACATGACCACAAGAAAAACCATAGCCTTGACTAGACGGAACTTTGTTGGCAAAGTAATGTCTCTGCTTTTGAATATGCTATCTATGTTGGTCATAACTTTCCTTCCAAGGAGTAAGTGTCTTTTAATTTTATGGCTGAAATCACCATCTGCAGTGATTTTGGAGCCCCCAAAATAAACTCTGACACTGTTTCCACTGTTTCCCCATCTATTTCCCATGAAGTGATGGGACCAGATGCCATGATCTTTGTTTTCTGAATGTTGAGCTTTAAGCCAACTTCTTCACTCTCAACTTTTACTTTCATCAAGAGGCTTTTTTTAGTTCCTCTTCACTTTCTGCCATAAGGATGGTGTCATCTGCATATCTGAGGTTATTGAGATTTCTCCCGGCAATCTTGATTCCAGCTTGTGCTTCTTCCAGCCCAGCATTTCTCATGATGTACTCTGCATATAAGTTAAATAAGCAGGGCGACAATATACAGCCTTGACATACTCCTTTTCCTATTTGGATCCAGTCTGTTGTTCCATGTCTAGTTCTAACTGTTGCTTCCTGATCTGCATACAGGTTTCTCAAGAGGCAGGTCAGTTGTTCTGTTATTTCCATCTCTTTCAGAATTTTCCACAGTTTATTGTGATCCACACAGTCAAAGGCTTTGGCATAGTCAATAAAGCAGAAATAGATGTTTTTCTGGAATTCTCTTCCTTTTTCCATGATCCAGTGGATGTTGGCAATTTGATCTCTGGTTCCTCTGCCTTTTCTAAAACCAGCTTGAACATCCGGAAGTTCACAGTTCACATAAGCCTGGCTTGGAGAATTTTGAGCATTACTTTACTAGCGTGTGAGATGAGTGCAATTGTGTGGTGGTTTGAGCATTCTTTGGCATTGCCTTTCTTAGGGATGGGAATGAAAACTGACCTTTTCCAGTCCTGTGGCCACTGCTGAGTTTTCCAAATTTGCTGGCATATTGAGTGCAGCACTTTCACAGCATCATCTTTCAGGATTTGAAAGAGCTCAACTGGAATTCCATCACCTCCACTAGCTTTGTTCGTAGTGATGCTTTCTAAGGCCCACTTGACTTCACATTCCAGGATGTCTGGCTCTAGGTGAGTGATCACACCATCATGATTATCTGGGTCGTGAAGATCTTTTTTGTACAGTTCTTCTGTGTATTCTTGCCATCTCTTCTTAATATCTTCTGCTTCTGTTAGGTCCATACCATTTCTGTCCTTTATCGAGCCCATCTTTGCATGAAATGTCCCCTTGGTATCTCTAATTTTCTTAAAGAGATCTCTAGTCTTTCCCATTCTGCTGTTTTCCTCTATTTCTTTGCATTGATCTCTGAGGAAGGCTTTCTTATCTCTTCTTGCTATTTTTTGAAACTCTGCTTTCAGATGCTTATATCTTCCTTTTCTCCTTTGCTTTTCACTTCTCTTCTTTTCACAGCTATTTGTAAGGCCTCCCCAGACAGCCATTTTGCTTTTTTGCATTTCTTTTCCATGGGGATGGTCTTGATCCCTGTCTCCTGTACAATGTCAGGAACCTCATTCCATAGTTCATCAGGCACTCTATCTATCAGATCTAGGCCCTTAAGTCTATTTCTCACTTCCACTGTATAATCATAAGGGATTTGATTTAGGTCATACCTGAATGGTCTAGTGGTTTTCCCTACTTTTCTTCAATTTCAATCTGAATTTGGCAGTAAGGAGTTCATGATCTGAGCCACAGTCAGCTCCTGGTCTTGTTTTGGTTGACTGTATAGAGCTTCTCCATCTTTGGCTGCAAAGAATATAATCAGTCTGATTTCAGTGTTGACCATCTGGTGATGTTAGTGTGGTACATTTGTGACAGGTGATGCACCAATATTAATGCATGACTTTAAGTGAAGTCCATAGTTGATATCAGGATTTATCTGGTTGTAATGTTTTGGTTTGGCCAATTTATTTCATAATGCATCTACCATTATGGTATGATACAGAATAATTTCACTAGTCATAAAAAAAAAACAAAAACAAAAAAAAACCTGTTCTCCACTGACCTACCCTTTTCTGTTCACCTGAACAACTGGTGATCACGGATGTTTTTTACTGTCACTATAGTCTTGCTTTTTACAGAATGTCATATAGTTGAAATTATATTGTATGTAGCCTTTTTGGATTGCCTTCTTTCACTTACAAATATGGGCTTAAAGTTCCTTCATGGCTTTTTGTGACTTGATAATTTATTTGTCTTTATTGCTGAATAACATTTGATGGAATTCAGAGCAGGCCACCTCCCAAATATGCTAAACTGGCATATTTTTTATCTGAAGTGAAAATTACTTGGGAAACAACTTATAAAGAAGGACCCTGTGACCCTCCTCTCTGACCCCTGAAAACTGATAATAAATCTCTCATGTGCCAAATAACTTCCCTGTACTAGGAGGAAGATACACTTCATTATGGCCAAAAGAAGGAATTCGGGGCCAAAATGTCTGTGTAAAAAAATTAGTTTCTTCAGAAGTCCCCAAGCCTAGATTTCTTTGTCTTGTTAGCTGAAAATTTATTGTTTGTGTAGAACATATATAAACAACCTGCTTTTATCACTTTTTAGGTTCCTTATCTCTGGGCCCTTTGTATGTACAAAGTTAAATTTGTTTGTTTTCTCCTGTTAAGTTGCCTTGTGCTCATTTAATTATTAGAGCAGACAAAACAATTAAGAGATGTAGGGGATGATCCACACACTTCAACATATTCCATTGTAAGCATGTACCAACCACAGTGTGTTTATCCCCTTACAAGGACCTCTTGGTTCCTTCTAATTTTTGTCAGTTCAGCAATAAGAGAATTGGTTCTTCCTGCTTTATATCTCTTGCAAAGAAAAATACAAATATATGCTCAACATATTATTGTTTATATTTTAAGTCTGTTATATCATGTTGGTTTCATCTGTTGTTTTGGTTATGATATTTCAGTTGGAAGAGATACTGATTTTTTTTTTTTTAAAGCTGTGTGTATGTTGTGGATAAAGCTCCTATAAAAATTCAGGTGCTGGTTTATGTGTGGACATAAATTGTCACCTCACTTTAATAAATATCAAGGAACATTATTTCTGGATTGTACAGTAAATCTATGTTCAGTTTTCTATGAAACTGACAAACTTTCTTAGAAAGTAGCTGGACCATTCTGCCTTCCCATCTGCAATGAATGAGAATACCAGAATTTGAGTTTGCTAGTGTTTGAAACTTTGGCCATTCTAATAGGTTTATAATAATATCTCAATGTTGTTTTAGTTTGTAATCCATAATAATATAGAATGGTAAATATTTTATTGTATGCTTATTGCCATCTGGGTATATCTTCCTTGCTGAGCATTTTTTTTTTAATTTTATTTTATTTTTAAACTTTACATAATTGTATTAGTTTTGCCGTTGTCCATTTTAATTTTTTAAAATTCACTTTTAAGAGTTACTTGCATATTTTGAAAAACATTGTTGATCAGATATGTGTTTTTCAAAGATTGTCTCCCTTTCTTTGGCTTCTCTCTTCTTTTTTTTAAGTGTCCTGTGGAACATTTTTTTTTTTTTTTTTAATTTTAATGAAGTCTAACCCAAAGTGTCTAATTTTTTCTTTCATAGATTGAGCTTTTTAGGTGTTATTACTCTAAAAAATCATTACCAAAACAAGCTCACTGAGTTTCGCTTTAATCTTATTTTCTAGAAGTTTTGTAGTTTTACATTTTACTATTATGTAGACTCACTTGATAATTCACAAGATAACCTGCTGGAATTTTGATTTAAGATTGCATTGGATCTATAGATCAGATATGGAAAAATTTGTCATGTTAATATTGTCTTTTTATGCGTGAACCTGTTACAGCTGTGCATTTATTTAGATCATCTTTGATTTCTCTCATCAGAGCTTTCTATTTGCCTCATATAGACATTACAAATATTTTATTAAATTTATACCTAAGTTTTTCTTCCTCTCTCTGCCCTTCCTTTCCTTCTTTCCTTTGTTTTTTGAATTTTTTAATTGGAGGAAAATTGCTTTACAACATCATGTTGGTTTCTTCTTTCTTCCCCCACCCCCCCATTTTTATTTATGCTAAATGTAAATGATGTTTTGTTTTTTAAATTGGAAATTCCTACTGTTCATTGCTTGTGTATATCTCTATACAAAAGTGTTAGCTTCTTTGTATTTATAACCTGAAACTTCGCAATAATTGGTTTTGTTTGGTGTTTGTTTTCTATTCAGATTTTCTAGATAGACAATCATGTAGTCTGTGAAAAAAGACAATTTTACTTGTTCCTTCTTCTAGTTGTTCACCATTTAGTATGAGGTTAGTTATAGATTTTTTAGTTGATTTTTAAATCAAGGTGGGGAAGTTCTCCCTTGGCCTAATTTCTGAGTTTGTTTATCATGAATGGAATTTGTATTTTTTCAGATGATTCTTTTACATCTAATCCCATGACCATGTGATGTTTTCTTCTTTAGCCAGTTGATGTGATGGATTACCTTAATTGGTTTCTGAACGTTTAACCAGCTATACATAGCTGAAAAAAATCCCACTTGGAGAGATTATTTTTATAAAATAATAAATACTATTATCATTATTTCTCCATTTTATTATTAAATTGTTGTTTGTAATATTTAAAACGTCTCGATTTTTAGTCACCAGATAAATGTGTACACGTGTGTACCCTCTCAACAAATTTCCGACACTCTAAAATGAAAAAGAAGTAGCTAGAAGTTAATCTGTAGTATGTTAAGTGGAAGGGCAAAGCTTTCATGCTTTCTCTTTTTAAACAGTTATTTTTTTAATGTTGGAAATACTTTGAAGAATTACATATGTAGCAGCTCTTTAAAAATGAAAGTTGAAAGTGGTAGAATCACTACATCACTGTCTTATAAGAATACTTCTATTTCCTTATGTAAAGAAGTTATTACAAAAGCAAAAATCTGGGAGGCCTTCTGAGATGTGATGATGTTACATGCTTTCCCTCACATTAGGTATTTGTCAGTCATTTACTTGCTTTGTTCTTTGCTTTCTTGAAATTGTGTTCCCTTTCTTCGTGTGCTTCTTGTAATCACAAAGGACCTGCCATCTAAGTGAATAAATAGTCCTCTCTTCCAGTTGATTAATGGAAACCCAGAAATCCTGTTAGCTACTGATGAATAGTAACAGATACTTTGCATCTTGTGGCATCAGAGCATTAGAGTGGACCACTAGCTCAAAGAAACTGGACCATTTAACAAATATGCCTGCACTCAGAAGCATGCATTGTAATATTTATGGATCCTAAAAGAGATGACTAACTTTGATATATATATATATGTGTATATATATATATATATATATATATATATAGTTATTCTGCAAAGGTTCTGTATTGATGAAATGCCTTTGAAGAAAATTGCATAGATAAAGTCAATAAGAATACATGAAGGCCACATTTTTCCCTAGAAATGGGAGAGGGTTGTATTTAAAGCTGCACATTACTTCAGAACAACAGGAGGATGAAAACCCTGGTACACAGGTTGATTGTTTAGGTGAGATTTTTTTCAAGGCTCCATGACCAACCAAAGTTTGAAGTGTTCACTGTTGTCATATTCAGGCTGTTTTGTAGGAAGAAATTAAATCAATTTGAATTTTGGTTTTCTGAAATTTCGAGGGAAAATAAAGAAGCAAAAAATAGCAAGAATCTAGCTATCTAGACTGCTTGGGAGCTGGCAGTCTCATTCACTGTTATCCTTCTCCTGCACTTTTAGGATATTGCTGTTCTCCAGTTGCTAAGTCCTATCTGACTCTTTTTGACTCCATGGACTGTAGCCTGCCAGGCTCCTCTGTCCGCCACTATCTCCCAGATTTTGCTCAAAGTCATGTCCATTGAGTCGGTGATGCTATAATAACTCACAGTATACTTATTTATAAATTAATTAGGGTAAAATGTGTTCTTAATGGAAGATATTAATCTACCTTTAGATTCAGCTGGTAATTAGCTTGAGTAAGTTAGGAAGGGTCACATGTTGTAATTCTTCACAGGCATCTTGTGAACATATTGAGTTTTATGTAATACAAAGAATAAATCCCTTTTACTACCTTACATTATTAAATTTACTTATAGAGATGACAGTTGATGATACATGGTTAATCCATTTGAGAGTGGCAGGCTCTTGAGTGCATTTTCTTTTTCAAAAAGGAAGTGAAAATTGTTATTTTACAACTTTGAAGATAATTCTTAGTGGATTGTGAAATGGGATGTTGATAAATTAAGACTATGAAATATGAACAAAACCACATCATTTATCCTACTGTTTATGTTAAAATAACCCATAGAATCTTATAAATCAATTTCAATAGAATGCAATTCAAAATCTCCAAAATTATGTCACTATTTGCATTTGGTTGTAACTGTAATTGCTAAGTGATCCAAGATGGTGGTGACTCCCATTGATTACTTCAGATTATTGACACAGTTTTGTTTTCCTCCTGTAGTACCTAGGGCTGACTTATGAAACTGCAAGGATATTGAGGACATAGCAGTGTGCAGTTTCCAAGGCGAGGGTATAGTAGACATTGCAGCGTACACTTTTCCCTCTTATATCACTTGTTCGGTGGAAGCCAGCTGCCATGGCAGGAGGACCTCTCAGTAGCACCATGGAGAAGGCCACATTGCAAAAAACTGATGTATTCTGCCAACATCCACAGGAACAAACTTTGTAGGAAGCAGACCCTCCAGTGACAGTCAGACCCTTAAAGGACAGCACCACAGTCAGTATCTTGATGTCACATGATGAGACACAGAAGCCAAAACTGCTTCTGAAATCCTGATCCACAGGAATAGTGAATAATAAGTATTTATTGTTTTAAGCTTCTATTTTAGGGAGAAACTTTTTGAGCAGTAATAGAAAACTAATAGCAGTCTGTTAGTGAATAATTCCATGAGGATGATAGTAAACTGGGACTTCACTCTATATTTCGTGTGAACTAGCTAATTATTGATTTGTTAAATTTTGTTGACATTTTTTTAAAATGTGTGTGCTGACCACGTTCTATGATAATGTGAGGAGCATTTGGTCCATGCTTAGTGCTTTGTCATAGGTGTACGTAGCCCAAATGGCCTAAAGACACTGGGGCTCAATCCACTTAACAATATTGCTTTTTCTGTTGCTGATAGTTTACTGAGATACCCTTGTTTTCTTACTGTGTGAAACATTTTGTTTGGTACGTTTTGGTACCCGAACGATACTGTTTTACTCTTTTATAGGAAGCCATATGTGTTATTTATTCATTGTATTCTTTGCTGACTCTCTATGATTAACATATACATTTTTCTTTCCCTAGAAATGAAATTATGTTTATTTTACAGCCCCATTCCTATTTAACTATTCATTAAATTGTAACTTCCTTATTAAAATCAAAGGCAGGCAATCATTATTATCCATGTGACATAGTAGCCAGCCTGTACTGACATTTGATAAGCATTGTGATAATGTTAATAGTTTAACATTATCTATACAGCAGACATGATGTTTACATTCATTGCTCATGTAACACTCATAGTAGCCTCCTATTCAGCATTGAGTGTGTTTTTATTCCACTTTTAGAGATAAGGAAGCTTGAGTTTCTACCTAGTACACATTGACCAGAATTACTTAACCAGTACAGAGGAGACAGGAGTTCCTCTTAGCAGTAAATTATGTTCCAAAGCTGTCTTTTCAGAAATACGAAAACTGGGGATATTAAAAATTCTTTATTTTGAAATTTAGACATCATATTTTGCCAGGTTTCTATGCCTAATGAAATCTGCTTTCTGAAAATTTTTCATTTGTTCCTTCATTCTATACATGTTCATCCAGTGCCTATTATATGGCATATTTTACATTGGCTTCTGGAAATAGTCAGCAAGAAAAGAAATGATCTGACTTTGTGGAGCTCATAATTTATTAGAGAAGAGGTTTTAATCAAGAAAATACACAAGTATAGAAGTGTAATTAATTATTTTAGTGCTTGAAAAGGGATGTGTAGTCCTAAGTGAGTGTATATACTCAGGAGTTTTGTCCAAGATGGAGCATCAGACAACGCTGAACTTAGAACTAATAAATGAGTTAGTGTTGTCCATTCAAAGGGAAGATGGAAGTATTTTCTGGCAGAGAGAACATTGAGTGTAAAATGTCTAAAGATCAGATCTGATCAGACTGGGGAAAGAGGAGGGAGCTTTGTTTATTTTGGTTTATTAAATCTTGCCAAAAAACCACACACACACACACCCTTGGAACCACAGTCCTCCGAGGAGATTTTTTTAAAGTTCATTATAAATAGCATGCATAACAATAGTGATGTAGATAGAGTAGTGGGAAGGCCAGTTTCATAGTACAGGAAAAAAAAAAAAAAAAAAAAAAAAGCTGAGATTAGAGAACACCAGAAATTACACCTTTTGGAAAAAAAAATCTAACTCCAGAAATTTCTCCTGGAGAATGTTTAACAGATTGTGGCCAACTATCAAAGATGTCTTATTTTAAAAGAATTATTGTGTTCAAAAATAAAAGGGGAATGCATTTAATTAAGAACATGTTATATTTTAATACTTAACATCTAAAAACACTTTTTAGGCAAATATATTTTAAAAGACATGAAAAGGTGTGGATTTTAGAGTTTTAACTGAGAAGTTAAATTTTTTACCGGCTCTAAACATCCAGTTAGATCCAAAATAATTTGGAAATGTCACATATTGTGTTTAATAGTTTTGTTAACTGCTGCCAGCATCTCAGGTATATTTGACCTATTTAAATCATAAGTTGATCACTCAGGAATGGTGCCACGAGTAGGCACTAGTAGGGCTAGATGTGAATTGTCAGTTAGCAAGAAAACTAGAAAATATAAAAAGCCAAGCAACTGAAATATAAATCAAACTAAAATTAAGTTAAATAAATCTTGAAAATAGATCTCCTACAAGAAGAACACAGTTTACAGACAAGGAACTGCTTCTATGAAAATTTAATTTAAAAACCAGAAGATAGCTCTGCTTCTCTTTAGAGCCATTATCACCCATCAAGAGTGTTAATGATATCCTGAGATCCATGTGTCAGCATAGATCATAAGCACAACTTATGATGATATGATGAATACAAGGACCATTTCAGCCTATAATATCAAGAGTGTTCAGCAGATATAGTGCTTTTATTATGGGATATTTGCATAAAGAAGGAAATTGAAACAGCTTTAATAGGAAACAAATCAATTGCAGAAAGAGATACATCATGCTCAATGAATCTAAAATAATGATCATAATATTTATTCAGTACAATCATTTTTAGCATCTTTCTACATTCACTGACTGGCACGTTTGAAAGGTACAATCTTTAAATTATATATTTTAATCCAGGCGACTTTATCAAGTTTTTGTATTTTCTTTCTGAGAACATATCACATTATTTATGATGCTTCTGTAAATAAAAAGTCAAATGATTACTAAAAAAATTAAAACAATCAAACCACACTGTGTTCTGCAAAAAATTGAATAAAGATATGTATTAAGTGCCTATTATAATTCATCACTTAGAAATATGCAGAATATTTGGACCCAGTTAGAAAATTAAAATATTCAAAGTATTCTAAAGCAAATCAATCCAAAATAACCTTGAAGACATTACACATTAAGAAGACATACTATAACAAATCTAAGAGATAAATGAAAACATTCTCCAGTCATAGTTCTTAGAACTTTAATATCACATGCAGAATAACTAAATAAAAAGAAGAAACAAAGATATTTATATTGCAATGATTTTTTTATTTAATATCAAGCAAATTTAGTATTAATATTTTTATAGTATCAATATTTAAGATACAGTAAATTACTTTTGCTTTACATGTGTGGCTTAACTATTTGTGGCTGAAAATTATCAGATTCTCTGTTTACTGCTTGTAGATCACTTGAAAAAATACCTTTCCTACAGGAGAAGACTCTTGAGAGTCCCTTGGACTGCAAGGAGATCCAACCAGTCCATTCTAAAGGAGATCAGTCCTGGGTGTTCTTTGGAAGGAATGATGCTAAAGCTGAAACTCCAGTACTTTGGCCACCTCATGCGAAGAGTTGACTCATTGGAAAAGACTCTGATGCTGGGAGGGATTGGGGGCAGGAGGAGAAGGGGACAGCAGAAGATGAGATGGCTGGATGGCATCACCGACTTGATGGACGTGAGTTTGAGTGAACTCCAGGAGTTAGTGATGGATAGGGAGGCCTAGCGTGCTGCAATTCATGGGGTCACTAAGAGTCGGACAGGACTGAGCGACTGGACTGAACTGAACATTTTCTTCAGTCTCTTACAACTTGTTTTTTTTCTCAGTTTTGTCTCCATATATTTTGTTAATAATTGTATCCTGCTGCTGCTAAGTTGCTTCAGTTGTGTCTGACTCTGTGCGACCCCATAGATGGCAGCCCACCAGGCTCCCCTATCCCTGGGATTCTCCAGGCAAGAACACTGGAGTGGGTTGCCATTTCCTTCTCCAATACATGAAAGTGAAAAGTGAAAGTGAAGTTGCTCAGTCGTGTCTGACCCTCAGCGACCCCATGGACTGCAGCCTACCAGGCTCCTCTGTCCATGAGATTTTCCAGGGGAGAGTACTTGAGTGGGTTGCCATTGCCTTCTCCCAATGATTGTATGACCTCTCACTAACTCTGATCTTAGCACATCAGTGAATAATAACTTTAATTTAAGAGTAACTTTAATAATTTCTGGGATATTTTTCTTTATTTTAAATGTTTTACATCTTTTCATGGAGGGCAGATGTGCCATCAGAAATATAGAATGCTTAATTAAAGCATAGATCTGCTTAAACTGCATTTTTCCACTGACATCTTTGTTCAAATTGGCAAATCCGAATCAAACATTTAAAAAGAACTTCAATTAAACCACTTTCTCAAAATTTTCTTACTTTGTATCTTTATATTATTTTGTAGTTTCTACAAAACTAGTTTATAAATAAAACAATCCTGGATGTGATTGCTATCTTCAGAAATACTTTCTATGATCTTTAGCAAGCACTCAATATAATAATTTGAAGGTAATATGCTAATAAATCAAAACCCTTAATGTTTTTAACGTGGGAAGATAAATGCTATAATATGACCAGAATATAATATAATGAATACGATTTCTCAATTTTTTAATAACTAATGTATCACTATTTTTAATCAATTGACCAAATCAACAATTCTGTTCTAAAATCTAGACAATAAGTCATCATCATCAAACAACATAAGAATTTTATGGAAAGGAGTAAAATTACAGATAATTTTGTTTTCTGGTGTTGTCTTATGTGTATGTGCATGCTAAGTCGCTTCAGTCATGTCCGAGTCTTTGCAACCTTATGGACTGTATCCCAACAGGCTCCCCTGACCATGGGATTCTCCAGGCAAGAATATTGGAGTAAGTTGCCATGCCTTCCTCTTGGAGATTTTCCCAACCCAGGAATCAAACCCATGTCTCTTACATCTCCTATATTGTCAGGTGGGTTCTTTACCATTAGTACCACCTATTGTCTTCAAGTTAGTCACTCAGTCATGTCTGACTCTTTGTGACCCCATGGACTGCACAAATTTAACAGATACAAATTGGTGTATGTATTTGTATCACCAACTCCCAGAGCTTGCTCAGACTCATGTTCATTGAGTTGGTGATGCCATCCAACTATCTCATCCTCTGTTGTACCCTTCTCCTGCTTCCTTCAATCTTTTCCAGTATCAGGGTCTTTTTCAGTGAGTCAGTTCTTTTCATCAGGTGGTCTTAGATCGCCATAATCAAGGTGCTACAATTTTTATGTAAGGTAGCTTAGTTTTTATAAATGGCTTTATCATTGTAAATTTCCATCAGTAGTTGGATATGTTTGAATTTCTCAGTGTCTTCATCAACTCTTGTAACCTTTGTTATTTTTTTCTTTTTGATGATTGCCATTCAGACAAGTTTGAGCTGATAGCTCATAGTGGTTTGTAATTTGAATTTCCTTGCTGATTTGCGATTTTGAGCACACTTTGCTATACGTGTCAGCCATTTGTACATCTTCTTTGGAGAAATGTGTATCCAAGTCCTTAGCCCATTTTTTAAATCAATTTCTTTCCTTACATAGTTTTGAAATTAACCCCTTATCAGATGTATGATTTGCAACTATTTTCTCCCATTCCATGGGTTGTCTTTTCATTTGTTTGTTTCCTTTGCTTACAGAAGCTTTCTAGTTTGATAGAAAAGGAAATTGTCTATTTTTTGCTTTTGTTCACTGTGTTTTTGGCATTAGTACTATGAGATCATTGCAAAGACCAAGGCATATAGCTTTTATACTACATATTCTTCTAGGAGTCCTACAGTTCCAGGACTTACCTTAATGTTTTTAATTTATTACACATTGATTTCCTTGTATGATGTAAGATAAAGTCTTCAATTTACATATATATATTTTTGAATCTAGATATATAGTTTTCCTACCGCTAATGTACAAGTTTCTAAAAAACTAAACACGGAGCTACCATATATTTCAGGAATCCAACTTTTGGATATTTATCCAGAAGTATTGAAATCAGGATTTTGGAAAAAATATTAGTGCCTCCGTATTCATTGAAGCACTGTTCATAATGGTCAGGATGTGGAAGCAGCCTAACTGTCCATGACAGAAGAAAGGGCAGAAGGAAACATAATACACATGCACAATGGAATATTCTTCAGTTTTTAAAAAGTAAATCATGCAATGTGCTACAACATGGATGAATCATGAGTATATTATAAGTGAAATGAGCCAGTCATGAAATACAGTGCTCCATGATTACATTTATATGAGGTTTCTAAAACAGTCAAACTAATAGAAACAAAGCAGAGAGCAGAATGGTGTTTGCTAGGGGTTGGAGGGAGGGGGAAATTGGGAGATGCTAATCAAGAGGTGTAGTGTTTTAGTTATGCAAGATGGATAAGTCCTAGAGATCTATCATACAGTATTTTGGTTATAGTTAACAATATTTTATAATAGTTAAAATAATCTGTGAAGAGGGTAAATTTCATGTTAAGTGTTCTCTCTATAATAATTTTTAATGAACTAATTAAATTCCCAGAGAGTATTTACAATTGTCAAATAATTAGGTTTTGAAGTATAGAATATACATGGTAACAGGAGCAAATTTCTATTCCTGTCACTCTTTGCAAAGTGTCAGTGGTAGTATCAAATTAATATTTCCTAGTAAATTATGAAATGTGGATTCAGTGAATAAAGAATATGTAGATTATGGAATTTCAACAGTGATGATGTTCCAAAGAAAAAAGTTTTCTCAAAGAGTTTTTGAAGCTTGACAAAGAACAAAAAGTACCAAATTATGAATATATATTTGAGTTCCTATCATGTATACGCTGCTGCTGCTGCTGCTAAGTTGCTTCAGTTGTGTCCAACTCTGTGCGACCCCATAGACGGCAACTCACCAGGCCTCCCCGTCTCTGGGATTCTCCAGGCAAGAACACTGGAGTGGGTTGCCATTTCCTTCTCCAATGCATGAAAGTGAAAAGTGAAAGTGAAGTCACTCAGTTGTGTCTTACTCTAGTGACCCCATGGACTGCAGCCTACCAGGCTCCTCCATCCATGGGATTTTCCAGGCAAAAGTACTGGAGTGGGGTGCCATTGCCTTCTCCGCCTACCACATATATACTCCTCTTTAAATGTGGAAACATCAGGAAGTGTAAAATACACCTCTCGACATCAAAGACTTTGCAATCGAGAAACACAGAGGTTGGATAATAACAAGAAAGATAAACAACTATATAAGGCAATGTATTTTAATGGTGTCTAATGAAGATTAATTAAGATTATGAACAAAGCTAGTGGAGGTGATGGAATTCCAGTTGAGCTATTTCAAATCCTGAAAGATGATGCTGGGAAAGTGCTGCACTCAATATGCCAGAAAATTTGGAAAACTCAACAGTGGCCACAGGACTGGAAAAGGTCAGTTTTCATTCCAATCCCAAAGAAAGGCAATGCCAAAGAATGCTCAAACTACTGGACAGTTGCACTCATCTCACACTCTAGTAAAGTAATGCTCAAAATTCTCCAAGCCAGACTTGGCAGTACGTGAAAGGTGAACTTGCAGATGTGCAAGCTGGTTTTAGAAAAGGCAGAGGAACCAGAGATCAAATTGCCAACAACTGCTGGATCATCAAAAAAGCAAGAGAGTTCCAGAAAAACATCTATTTTTCCTTCATTGACTATACCAGCCTTTGACTGTGTGGATCACAATAAACTGTGGAAAATTCTGAAAGAGATGGGAATACCAGACCACCTGACCTGCCTCTTGAGAAACCTATATGCAGGTCAGGAAGCAACAGTTAGAACTGAACTTGGAACAACAGACTGGTTCCAAATAGGAAAAAGAGTACGCCAAGGCTGTTTACTGTCACCCTGCTTATTTAACTTTAATGCAGAGTCAATCATGAGAAACTCTGAGCTGGAAGAAGCACAAGATTGGAATCAAGATTGCTGGGAGAAATCTCAATAACCTCAGATATGCAGATGACACCACCCTTATGGCAGAAAGTGAAGAGGAACTCAAAAGCCTCTTGATGAAAGTGAAAGAGGAGAGTGGAAAAGTTGGCTTAAAGCTCAACTTTCAGAAAATGAAGATCATAGCATCTGGTCCCATCACTTCATGGGAAGTAGATGGGGAAACAGTGGAAACAGTGTCAGACTTTATTTTTGGGGGCTCCAAGATTACTGCAGATGGGGACTGCAGCCATGAAATTAAAAGACGCTTACTCCTTGGAAGAAAAGTTATGACCAACCTAGATAGTGTATTGAAAAGCAGAGACATTACTTTGTCAACAAAGATCCATCTAGTCAAGGCTATGGATTTTGCAGTGGTCATGTTTGGATGTGAGAATTGGACTGTGAAGATAGTTGAGCGCCGAAGAATTGATGCTTTTGAACTCTGGTGTTGGAGAAGACTCTTGAGAGTCCCTTGGACTGCAAGGAGATCCAACCAGTCCATTCTAAAGGAGATCAGTCCTGGGTGTTCTTTGGAAGGAATGATGCTACAGCTGAATACTCCAATACTTTGGCCACCTCATGTGAAGAGTTGACTTATTGTAAAGGACTCTGATGCTGGGAGGGATTGGGCACAGTAGGAAGAGTGGAGGATAGAGGATGAGATGGCTGGATGGCATCACCGACTCCATGGACGTGAATTTGAATGAACTCCGGGAGTTGGTGATGGACAGGGAGGCCTGGCGTGCTGCAATTCATGGGGTCTCAAATAGTTGGACACGACTGAGTGACTGAACTGAACTGACCTTCTGAGTTTCTGATAATTTAATATTAATCATTAATCTGTTTATTAGTTTAAGTTTTGAGAAATGTAGAAAAGATTGGATTGAGTGCTTAAACATATGTATTCTAATTTTAAATCTTCTATTAATGATCAAAAAGTGATTGGGAAATTTTGTAATCCTGAAGTTTTGAAAGACAATATAGACTAATTGCTCATGTAAAATTGATCATAGCTAGTTATGTATTTTGGATGGTGTACTAAGTCTCTATAATAAAATGAAATGCTATTAGAAGAATAAACCTTGTTATTTTTTAAACATTTTGTACCCCCTAATGCCTCAACCTATAATTTGCACTCAGTAAAGTGAATAGGACTTGTTGAACTAGTATACTTAAATTACACTTTTAAATTAAACTACCATAACGTTGGCTATACTTCAATGTTGGTAAATGCCCACATAAAAATAAATTCTCGTTCATTAAATACTCTTTTTATTTCCAGAAATTTTTAAACTAAATATATTCTATGATCAACTGGCCTTACTGTTGTATAAAGATATGTTCCTTTTGAAACAAACTGTTGCACTGTATTTATTATCTCAGATTAGTCATGATCTGAAGGTATATTAGAAGGATCCTAGGTTCTTAATAGAATCCAGGTCATTCTAGTTTAAAAGGAATTACTTGAATGTAAGTTGATGTTGAAATTCAACTCAGGAACCCCAACTCTTGTTGGGGTGATGACTTAGCCATCATCCCAGCAGCCTCTCCCAGGAATGCATAGAGTTCCAGGTACCCAGGAGAGAATGGCTTCAATATTATATGTGAGGAATATCTCAAGAAGTGAGTAAATGCACAGTCATACACTTATGTTTTTACCAGTAGTGGTGCTATAACATTAGACACCATCGCAAGTACACATTCTTAAGTGCTCAATACCTCAGTCACTGTTGATCAACCAGCATCTTTAATAGTGAAACAGAAATGAAAAATCTTCTCTAGACAAATATAATAGCAATCTAACAGTGAGTGAGAAAAGTGTCACTTAAGTGAAATGTGAGACAAATTAGCTTGCACTAAATGTATATGTTACCTAAGAGTTTTGCTTTGATTTAAAAATTAAAAAGAATAAAGATATATTAAATCTTGTTTTTTTAATCACAGCACTGGTTATAGTCAAAATGGCAGTTTCTTTATAAGGTCGTCTCCAATTATGAGGTATAATTTTAATATTTTTTAATATTAGATTAGAATGTTCTTTGCTATTTTATAAAATTTTATAGTACTATTTTCAGTATAAATATTATAGGGGTACAGTGTGTTTCTTGTTCAAAAAATGTGTTTCTTGTGTTTTATAAATATTAATTGTCCTTGGATAAATATACAATTTGCCTTTTACCACTCAGTATTTCTAGATACTCTTTTCTTAAACTTACCAGATATCTTGACAAAGCTATTTAGAAAAAGTACGACTCATTTGAAAATCTTCACTGGCTAATTATCTCTATGTTTATACTTTTTTTCTTGCCAACCTTCTTTTATCTTTATAGCGTATTCAACTTGATAAGAGGAGATCAAACATAACAGTCAATGACAGTTTTTTTAGCAGCTAAGTTTTTGTCTTTGTTTATAAAACTCATGCTGTGCACTAAAATTAAGTCTGAGGGAATAGATTCAATTAATGCAAAAATGTTATTTCTTGTCAAAATAATGAAAGACTGAAAATTCCTTGTATTCTACCAATCACTTACTATCAATTGTTAGCCCCCTTATGTTATAGTTTAAACATCCAGTGAATTACAGTTTTGTTCCAAATAATGATTTATTTTATTTATTTTTTTAATTTTATTTTATTTTTAAACTTTACATAATTGTATTAGTTTTGCCAAATATCAAAATAATGATTTTTTGTAAAGATAATTTAAAAATCTCTAGAATTCCATAAAATTGACTGCAAATAACCCTCTCATCATTTTTCCTGAGACTGTCTGTATAATATAAACAATAAACTATTGTCTTTTTATTTTATATTTTTAATTTTCTCATCTTTAATTAGTATTGTCATACAGACAAATGAAGTATCCTTCAGAATCTGCAGCCTCTTTGAATTATATACATATATTTATTCCCAGCTCAAACACACACTGTATCCATCTAATCTTTCTCAACAATAATTGTTCTCCAAAGAAGAGCCACATGTATCTTCACATATCAGTTAATAACCTCTCTTCTTGTAATTGAGTCACAAAAGGTTGAGTCTTTTACAATTTTTGAGAGCTCCAACAATTAAATGCTTTTATTTTTATTCTGTTTGATGTTTTATTGCTGTAACTATGTGTGACTCATGCACTAGAGAAAAGGGTAACATGCTTTTGAAACGGCTAAATACCCCACAGTGAAACACTGGCCCTATATCAATTCATCTTTCCTTTGACTTTAATACTAATTGCACAATTACGTTATTTTACTAAAAAGGCCAGAGGAAAAAGACTGATAATCAGAGAAGTTAATTTTCAAGTGACAAGGTCAAGGTCATGTGTAATTATTTTCCTTTAGAATTCTGTTCCTCTAGGGTTAAAAAAAAAAGTATTACAGAGGAAAAAATCAGCTAAAGAAACTCAGATACAATGTACCTCTTTAAATCTGGAATTTTGCAGAGAAGAGTAGTAGCAGTAGAGAAAAAGCAGTACTAATTTTGACAAAGGCAACAGGAAATGGTTTGGTGAACTGTGACCCTATAGTAAAACTGAAGTCTAATCACATCCGGATATGTTATGAGATATGGATTTGAACATTACCTCATCCTGAATCCTTTAGGCACCCATGGTAATCTGTTTTTGGACCTGTGAACTGCATAAATAAAATTTTGAAAATTTATTTTACCTGTTTTTATACTTTAACACTTGTAGATCTCCCTTGTAGCTCAGCTGGGAAAGAATCTGCCTGCAATGCAGGAGACCCAGGTTCGATTCCTGGGTCGGGAAGGTCCCCTGGAGAAGGAAATGGCAACCCACTCCAGTATTCTTGCCTGGAAAATCTCACGGACAGAGTAGCCTGGGGGCTACAGTCCATGGGGTCGCAAGAGTCGGACATGACTTAGCGACTAAACCACCACCACCATACATTAACACATACATGCATGTGCATTATTGCCAGTTGCTTCATTTTGTAATAATTCTTTTCTAGAAGTGCTGAAATTAACATTTTACCCAACACTGGCACTATGAGTCTACATTCCTTATTTTGTTGAATTCTTTTTCCATGATTATGTAACCCATTATGAGAGCTGGGAAGAAAATAATTTTTTGTGATTTAGAAATTGGTTGCTGCTAAGTCGCTTCAGTCGTGTACGACTCTGTGCGACCCCATAGACGGCAGCTCACCAGGCTCCCCCGTCCCTGGGATTGCATTTTGGTATAACGTGCATCAGTGGCGCACAGCACCAGTGCAGGTACTTTTTCTGTTGGAGAGCACATGCCTTCCTAATTCACTACATTTAGCATTCCTGAGATGTGACATTTTTTCTCATACTACTCTCATATATTTCTCATATTCCATCCAAATTGTGAATATATTACCTGGTTCCTATCTGAATATAGACAAAAGAGAGGAATCATAAACATATTTACTGTATGATTCCAGCTGAAACTAAAAGACACAAAATTGTACATAAACAACATGTCATTTAAAAGGCATTCACTAATTTAAAATCATGATAAGTTGAAAAATTATGTTGTCTTTTCCTTCTGAATAAAAAAAGATTAATTACATATTCTTATTTCGATTTTCCTTCCAAACTTTGTGTATTTTGATGTTTCTGTCAGAATATGGTAAGTAACTACATTTCTTGGAGGTATATTTAATACTGAACCCTGTTGATGCATGGTTGATGATGGTAAAGAATTTTATGTATACACTGACTCTATCAGATAATTCAGAAAATGCATAGCTTTTAGAAAGTCATTTGAAAAGTAAGCTCTGGTTCCTAATTCTTCAGTATTTTATTTCAGTGGACTTGGGAGGAAAATTTAAACTTCTAAAAATTTCTAAACTTCTTAAGACTTTCTTTTTCTGTATTTGCAACTCAGAAATTTGTGTTCTACCTATATATATATATATATATATGTATCTCAAAGTCAGTGAACCATAGAGAGACAATGTTAGGCAAGACTCAAAACTAATTTCTTGCAATATAATATTAAAAACTGAAATTTTAAAGCAACTCCGTTATACTTTTAATCATCCATACATACAATGCTTTACTCATGTGATCAACATAGTCTTTCCTAGACCATTCCAGCTTCTGGTAGTGGCCAGCAATCGGATTTCGTAGATAGTAGATGCATGTATTACTGCACTTTCTGCCTATGTAGTCATGTAGTGTTTTTGTTTGTTTGTTTGTTTGTTTTTTTGTGTGTGCTCTGTATACCTGTGCACAGCCTTATTGTAAGAAAATTAGTTCCTGGATTTAGAACTTACCCTAAAATTCAGTATGAACTCAACCAATTACCCCAGCAAAGATTCTGTTCCCAAATACAGTCATAATCTGATGTTCTATGTGGACATGAATTTTGGAGAACACTATTCAGTCTTCCACAATATTCATGACAGTATTTCTTCAAAATGGTAGATATAATTTTAGTTTAAATTATATGGAAATTATTAAGTAGAATATATTATTATTTGTATATACATTAAATTATAAATTTTGTATGCTATATAAAATATTTCATGTTTAAATATGTATGTTAATACATAATATTTAATGTTAAAATATATGTTTAAATATTATATATGTTAAAATATAAATCAAAATATTTTTGCTTTACTTTTTATGATAAAGATATGGAAGCCAAATAACTGTTATTAAAAATACATTTAATTTGTTCACTTTAAATTCTATTTTATATGATTTGTTGGGGGAAATTACCCAACTGATCTAAATTATATTTCTTTCTAAGAGCTGTATTATTTTTACCAATTTTTTTATTGCTATTCAGTTCAGTTCAGTTCAGTCGCTCAGTGGTGTCCGACTCTTGGCAACCCCATGAATCGCAGCATGCCAGGCCTCCCTGTCCATCACCATCTCCCAGAATATTCACTCAAACACACATCCATCGAGTCGGTGATGCCATCCAGCCATCTCATCCTCTGTTGTCCCCTCTTCCTCCTGTCCCCAATCCCTCCCAGCATCAGAGTCTTTTCCAATGAGTTCAACTCTTCACATGAGGTGGCCAAAGTACTGGAGTTTCAGCTTTAGCATCATTCCTTCCAAAGAACACCCAGGGCTGATCTCCTTTAGAATGGACTGGTTGGATCTCCTTGCAGTCCAAGGGACTCTCAAGAGTCTTCTCCAACACCACAGTTCAAAAGCATCAATTCTTTGGTGCTCAGCTTTCTTAATAGTCCAACTCTCACATCCATACATGACCAATGGAAAAACCATAGCCTTGACTAGAAGGACCTTTGTTGGCAGAGTAATGTCTCTGCTTTTCAATATACTATCTAGGTTGGTCATAACTTTCCTTCCAAGGAGTAAGCGTCTTTTAATTTCATGGCTGCAGTCACCATCTGTAGTGATTTTGGAGCCCAGAAAAATAAAGTCCGATACTGTTTCCACCGTTTCCCCATCTATTTCCCATGAAGTGGTGGGACTGGATGCCATGATCTTCGTTTTCTGAAAGTTGAGCTTTAAGCCAACTTTTTCCCTCTCCTCTTTCACTTTCATCAAGAGGCTTTTTAGTTCCTCTTCACTTCCTGCCATAAAGGTGGTATCATCTGCATATCTGAGGTTATTGATATTTCTCCCGGCAGTCTTGACTCCAGCTTGTGCTTCTTCCAGCCCAGCATTTCTCATGATGTACTCTGCATAGAAGTTAAATATCGCTATTAAGAGTTAGTAAAGCATTTTGATTTAAGAGCATAGATCCTGGGGCTCAGAAAATCTCAGGTGAATCTAGGATCTACCATTTTCCAAATGTGTGAGTTTTTGTCTCCATTCAATATGGCAATATTAACATTTCCTAATTCATAGTGTTACTATGTAGATCAAATTATGAAATCAAAAAGAAATATAAATGGCATTAGGAAATACATGTTACAAAATGAAAACCAAGCTCTGCATCCTGAAGCGAGTTTTTTTTAAATTATTAATTACCTACATGGTCAAATTAATAATTAGGCAAATTTTTTTTCTGTGTTCTCATGTGTATCATTAACATGATGTTGAAAGTTTGTATTCGGATGTAGATTCACTGTTGAAACTGAAACACTTCAGTAGTGTTTGAAATACACATACTTCCCAATACATTTATTTTGAAGTTGAAATGTAAACAAACATATGGAGACTTCAGACCTCACAAAACCAAAGGTTATATTTATATTGATGATAGGCTTATGGTATGATTAGAAGCTAAACAAACATTCAACACTAAAATAATAAGTGTGATGAACAAGTACAGTGTTTGCAGCTGTGAACAATGTAATATTTGCCTCAGTCAACTGAAATGGTAATCACATTTTAAAATGTTTTTATAAATTTATGAGAGGAAGCATAATGGTAGAAGCAGGAATTTTTGAAGTAAGAGAAATCTGAACTTGACCACTACTGTGTGGGTAGTTCTGAGCAATTTAACATTCTGCAGTTCATTGGCTTTATAGTTAAAATAAGGATAATACTGTTACTTGCAGGTTAAAAATGAGGATTCAACTGAGTATGTACAGAGCACCTGGTACTTGGTACAGATGTCTGGTAGGCAAACACTAAACTATAGCTATCTTTATCATTTATGTAAACTCCCAGGAGTAATACAGCCCTCATAAAGGACAGTGCTAAGAAGAGTCTTGCTAAACTCACTTTTTTACATTCATATTGAACACTCTTGTAGCTATAGGAAGTTCAGATCCAGTGATACTAACCTTTATAATTTGATGTTTTACTCTCATATATTATTTTCTCTTAAACATGAGGTAATATGTCATGTTAATAGCACTCAAGGGTTAAATATAAAGACTGAATTATAAAGAAGGCAACAATCCATTTTAAATTCTGTATTATTTAAGAAACCCAAATTTGTTATTTCAACAAGTGAGCATTTGCATGCAAAAGAAAAAAATCTAAATTCAAACCTTATACCTTTCACATAATTTTACTCAAAATGAAAATGGATCATGGACATTAATATAATGTATAAAGCAAAAACTCTTAGGTAATGTGGAAGAAAATCTAGGTGACCTTGAATATGGTAATGATTTCATAGATACCATGAAAAGCATAATCTGTAAAAGAAATAAATAAGCTGGATTTCATTGAAATTAAAAATGTATGCTCTGTGAACTACACTGTCAAGAGAGTGAGAAAACAAGTCATTGACTAGGAAAACTATTTGCAAAAGATACATTTGATAAGCATCTGTTATCCAAAACACAAAAGAACTCTTAAAACTCAATAATAACGAAACAGACCACATGATTAAAAAAAAATAAAGGGCTGAAAAGCTTAACAAACACCTCATTAAGGAAGACATACAGATGGTAAAATAGCACATGAAAAAGTGGTGCAAATCATATGTCATTAGGAATGTAAATTAAAACAACAATGGGATACCACTACACATATGTTAGAATTCCTAAAATCTGGAACACTAACAGTAAATGCTGGTGAGGATGTGGAGTAACAGAAATTCCTATTCCTTGCTGGAGGAACTCCAAAGTGGTACAGCCATTTGGAAGACAGTTCAGTATTACAAAGCTACACACACTCCTATGGTCTGAGATTTATTCTCTTTAGTATTACCGGAATGAGTCAAAGGTGGCACTAGTGGTAAAGGACCTACATTCCAATGCAGGAGATGTAAGAGATTGGAGTTTGATCCCTGGGTCTGGAAGATCCCCTAGAGAAGGGAATGGCAATCCACTCCAGTGTTCTTGCCTGAAGCATGTCACGGACAGAGGCTAGAGTCTGTGGGTTTGCAAAGAGTTGGACACAACTGAGCAACTAACAAATGAGTCAGAAACCTCTGTCTACATGAAAACTGGGCACAGATGTTTATAACTTTTTTATTCATAATTTCCCAAACTTGGAAGCAACCATAATGTCCTTCAGTATGTGAATGGGTAAATAAACTGCAGTACATCCAGAAAATTGAGTGTTATTAAGTGCTATAAAGAAATGAGAAACAGCAACATTCTGTAAAGCATTATCCTTCAATAAAAACATAAATTAGAAAAGAAATGAAGAATCAAGCCATGAAAAAGTTTGAAAGTTTTAAATACATATTACTAAGTGAAAGAAATCCATCTGAAAAGGATACATACTGTATGATTTCAACTATATGAAACTCTGGAAAAGGCAAAACTCTGAAAGTAGTTAAAAGATCATTTGTTGCCAGAGAGGGATGAACAGATAGAGCCAAGAGGATTTATATGGGAGTGAAAACATTCTGTATAATGCCATAATAGTGACTATATATCACTGTACATTTCTCAGAAACCATAGGATGTACACCATCTACAGGGAATCCTAATGTAAACTGTGGTGTTTGGCTGATAAAAATGTTTTAATGTAGACTAATCAATTATAATAACGGTACCACTCTGGTAGAAAATGTTTACGGTGGTGGTGGCTGGGTTTTGTGGGATCAGTGGCTATATGGGAACTCTGCGTTTTTGGATCTGAACTTAAAACTGCTTTAAGGAAAATTTACTTAAAAAGAAAAATATAATCCTCAGTATTATAAAGCTGTTTTTCTAAGATTCAGATAATGAATTCATTGAAATAATGATCTTTATCATAAAGTGCTAGTGGTAATGAACCTGCTTGCCAGTGCAGGAGACATAAGAGACACGGGTTCGATCTCTGGGTGGGGAAGATTCCCCTGGAGGAAGGCATGGCAACCCCACTGCAGTATTCTTGCCTGGAGAATCCCATGGATAGAAGAGCCTGGGGGGATATACTTCATAGGGATGCAAGTAGTTGAATACGATTGAAGAGACTTAACATGCATGCAGGTAGATGTAGTTACTTCAGGTAGAGATCTTAAATGAAATAGTGAAAATATCAGATACCTTAATCTCTAACAACACTTAAATTACATACTGTTTGTATAGGACTTAAAGTTTTAAATCAATGAACCATGAGAACTATATATTTTGTATTATTTTGTCAATGTTTGATTCTCAGAATTATGACAGAAATTAAATGATTAATAAATTATATTTGAAAATATAAAGAATATTAATAGTAATTCTGAATTTAAAAGTATGGCTTCAGCAATAAGTGAACCGTGAACTTCCTGATGTTCAAGCTGGTTTTAGAAAAGGCAGAGGAACCAGAGATCAAATTGCCATAATCCGCTGGATCATCAAAAAAGCAGGAGAGTTCCAGAAAAACATCTATTTCTGCTTTATTGACTATGCCAAAGCCTTTGACTGTGTGGATCACAATCAACTGTGGAAAATTCTGAAAGAGATGGGAATACCAAACCACCTGATCTGCCTCTTGAGAAATTTGTATGCAGGTCAGGAAGCAACAGTTAGAACTGGACATGGAACAACAGACTGGTTCCAAATAGGAAAAGGAGTTCGTCAAGGCTGTATATTGTCACCCTGTTTATTTAACTTATATGCAGAGTACATCATGAGAAATGCTGGACTGGAAGAAACACAAACTGGAATCAAGATTGCTGGGAGAAATCTCAATAACCTCAGATATGCAGATGACACCACCCTTATGGCAGAAAGTGAAGAGGAACTCAAAGGCCTCTTGATGAAAGTGAAAGTGGAGAACGAAAAAGTTGGCTTAAAGCTCAACATTCAGAAAACAAAGATCATGGCATCCGGTCCTACCACTTCATGGGAAATAGATGGGGAAACAGTGGAAACAGTGACAGACTTTATTTTTCTGGGCTCCAAAATCACTACAGATGATGACTGCAGCCTTGAAATTAAAAGACGCTTACTCCTTGGAAGGAAAGTTATGACCAACCTAGATAGCATATTCAAAAGCAGAGACATTACTTTGCCAACAAAGGTCTGTCTAGTCAAGGCTATGGTTTTTCCTGTGGTCATGTATGGATGTGAGAGTTGGACTGTGAAGAAGGCTGAGCGCTGAAGAATTGATGCTTTTGAACTGTGGTGTTGGAGAAGACTTTGAGAGTCCCTTGGACTGCAAGGAGATCCAACCAGTCCATTCTGAAGGAGATCAGCCCTGGGATTTCTTTGGAAGGAATGATGCTAAAGCTGAAACTCCAGTACCTTGGCCACCTCATGCGAAGAGTTGACTCATTGGAAAAGCCTCTGATGCTGGGAGGGATTGGGGGCAGGAGGAGAAGGGGACAACAGAGGATGAGATGGCTGGATGGCATCACTGACTCGATGGACATGAGTCTCAGTGAACTCCGGGAGTTGGTGATGGACAGGGAGGCCTGGCATGCTGCGATTCATGGGGTCACAAAGAGTCGGACACGACTGAGCAACTGATCTGATCTGATTGGAATGAGTTTCTGCCTGCCACATGTTTGTGTTGTCCAATTAGTATTGTTGTCCAGTACGCCAATGAGTATTCAGTAATTTTCTAGCTGTATTGTCAATGTGCTTTTATAACATTTTGAATAATTTAGAATTATATAACCTGTGTCTAAAATTACTCAAACTTACATCTTTTCTTCCATAAAGTGTTAAGTGTGCCCTACCTAAACACAGAAACAGAAAAATGTGCAAAGGGAAGACATACATTTCTGTGATTCTGTATAGCCTGTAAATAACATAAGGCAAAATTTTAATTCGTGTATTTGTAAAATGAAAAAATTAGATAAACTATAGATATTTATCTTGTGCTGATACATGGAATTGTGTTTCCTGCATCATAATGAAATGTCTTCAAATATATATTTCCTAAACCAAAATACTTTAGAATTCTAGGAATGGGCCCATGACATGTCCATGAAAGCCTTCACTGAGGAAATCGTGTATAGCATTTAAACTGATCTTATCCTTCTGTAGTCATTGTTCCTCTGAACTTTATTGTTCCTTTTCAGATACTACCATATATCAGTATATTAACTTTTAATAGTATGAGTCATGAAAACATAGTAATGGAGACTTGCATATCTTTAGAGTAGTCATAATACCAAGTAAAAGGATAGAAATACATTTAACATCCACTCACTAATTATAAAATCATCACTGAAAACACCACAAATTTAAAATTGGGCATGTTCATCTTGGCAACAGAATGATTCATTTTGTATATAATACTTGTTCAAGAACTTTATAACATCAAATGTGATGACATGACAGTGAAATACCTGGAGATTTTATATGAAAAAATTAACTCAAAATACCATACTAATTTACTGGTAATTTTCTCACTGGTAGTGCCTTCATGATGTAAGAGGCAATACTTATTTGTGGAACTTCAGGTTTTCTGCTTTCCATGTTTCAAATTTCTGAAATAAAAGTTCTCTACTTCAAGTTTGTAATTTTAAATCATTTTACTTGGAAATGCATCATGTATGTATGTGTGTGCAGTTTGTTGTTTTGAATTGTTTCCATTTTTATTCACTAATCTACTGAAGAACATTCACTAACAGCAGTATTTGTCTGTTTATACTCTCAGTGCAGCTACATCTGACCATCTCCTCTTTTCCATATACATAATAGATGTGCATGTAATAAATAAGTTCAATTTTTAAAAAGATAGGTGTGTTCTATAAAAGAAATAATGGAATTTATTTCCATATAAAACAAATTTGTTAATGTAATTTTAATGATATAGTTATCTTTTATAAGTTGATAATAAACAACAGTTCTATATTTTATTTATTGTAGTTATAAATCTCAGGGAATATTTGGACAAATATCTGTATTTCAGTTTGTATGGAATTGAAAAGGCACAAAGAGATAACTCTATTTTTAATCACTTGTCTTCTCTTCATCAAAGAGATCATTCTTGACTTGGCTGCCCGGATATAGGGTCACTTCTTGTAATTGGTCTTCCGGGGTAGCTCAAATAGTAAACAATCTCCCTGCAATGCAGGAGACCTGGGTTCAATCCCTGGGTCAGGAAGATCCCCTGGGGAAGGGCATGTCACCCACTCCAGTACTCTTGCATGGAGAATTCCATGAACAGGGAAGCCTGGTGGGCTACAGTCCATGGTTGCAAAGAATTGGACATGATAGAGTGACTAACACTTTGACTTCTTGTAATTGTCTCCTTTCTTATTATAAAACAGTGTCCATTTATGATATCCCACCTTCTCAAGAAGAAAACTGTGGCCACTCATATTTGACATAAAAGTGTTCAGGGAAAAGAAATAGAGAAGAATCTTTAAATTCATTTTAAAACCATTTCCCAATTACCAGGAGATCCAACCCTCTCTTTCTAAATGGTCAGTGTTTTCTGCACATGCATAACTTTTCATGTAGAGAACAGCTTCTGCCAAAGATAATTCTGTGGAAAGTCTTATAAATGAGAAATATTGTGATCTTCCCTTTGATATGTGTTTGCTTATGTTAAAGAAAACAGTTTATTGTCCAACAACTTTGCAATGTATTTACTATTATTCTTTTAAAAATACCTTCAATTATACATTTACTAGGTATCATAGAATAATATTATGAATAAATTACATGCATGTTGAGACTATTTACCCATCATCTACTGATTTATCTTTATTAGTTTTCCAAAAAATATATGTATGTAGTCATTTATAAAAGGTGCTTCCCCTATGGCTCAGTGATAAAGAATCTGCCTGCAGTGCAGGAGACACAGGTTCTATCCCTGGCAACCCACTCCAATATTGTTGCCTGGAAAATGCCATGGACAGAGGAGCTTGGTGGACTACAGTCCATAGGGTCGCAAAGAGCTGAACATGACTGCAGTGACTTAAATACTAATAGCACGCATATATAAATGTATAATTATTTACATATACATAAATATATATATCAGTATATTAAAATATGTATTTTAATGACCAGGGGATAGCCAGATCACTTTTTTCAATCCTGGTTTAAAACTTAAGCCTTTTAAAGTAATTGGATCAGGCAGCTTAAAGGCCACTAAGATGATCCATTTAGTTATTATTTGATTAGGAAGGAAAAATGTTCCTCTGTGGTTTAAGATTGATTCAAGAGGGAGAATCAGAGTTACTGATATATTCCTTTTTTATATGTTATAAGATTATGATCCTAGTATGGAGATCAATGGAAGATATTTAAGGAACACTCTTCAATTCCCAGTAAGTATTTTAATGGTAATTGTGTGAAAATAATTCATTAATACAGATTCATACAATTTATATATAACAGATTGACGGAATCGAAAAGATTTGATCCAGTATGATTATACACTACTATCATGATACTACAAACATCCAAGATTCAGACATTTGTGAACAAAGAGTAACATTTAGTTAAATTAAAAAAAAAAACAACAAAAAAACAACTCGAGTGATGAAAAGTCTCTTTTAAGAAAGCCCAGGTATTTGTAAATGTTGAGCATACTGAATTATGATTTGGGATTTTGAATCTAACAATTAATTGCAGAAAGAGACCACTTTAGCCTTGTAGGTAATAAACCAGGCAATATAATAAAAATTATTCTGTAGGTGAGGGGGCAGGGAGAATAATAGGAAATACAGGTAAAATAACCAAAGTTCTGAGTGATTATCATAACACAAGACCTGTTAAAAATTAAAGATCATTACTGGAGTTTCCAACTCTCAACTACTTGTAGTAGGGAAACAAATTACATAAGAAAGGTTCTATCGTGAAAGAAACAGCTAAGCTTTAAAAATCTCTTACTCTTTGGAAACTGTAATTATTTCTGCATCATTGTAAATAACATCAAGACTCCATAGGGTTTTATTGGGTTGACAGATAAGTTCGTTCAGGTTTTTTGTAACAGCGTACAGGGTTGATGTTACATAATTAGGGGTTATACCTAATTTGAAAGATATATTTACATGACACCATAGACAACTTTGTTCTGTCTTTGATTTTTAAGTTGAGTGAATATTATTACTTTTGGCAATTAACAGTAAAGATTAAAAAATATATATATATTTACCTCACTCAAAAGAGAAGAATGTTCCTCAGGACATGTCTCTGTCTGCATTTATGGATCCATTCCAAAGATCCTGCAGGCAAGTGAGGTCTGATACTTCTGTGCACTTGATTGCAATCAGGAAATGCTTGCAGATACTCTACTGAGCAGAAGTGCAGTAACATGAATTCTGCTCTTGTTTTGTTCTTTTCCTTAGAATGTAACATTTAAATTAATGCTTTGGAGGGTTTACTGTTCATTACTGTGCTGAGTACTTTTAGTGGATAAACATATAAAGTACTATATACGAACCTAGATTTCCCTTTAGTAAACATTACTTAAAAAAAAGATTTCCCTTGTTTTGATTTCCAACCTTAAAGGTTAATGAAGAAATGTAGATTTTCAATGAATCTTTTAATTATTAATACATAATTTATTATTGCTTTATATTAGTATATGCAATGATTTTTTAGAAACCTAGTGATGTCATAATAGACCCATAACTGTTCTTCATACATTCCACACAGGCTCCTCCTGTTTTTATTAAAAGGGAGGTCTTCTCTTTCATAATCAAAGAAAGAAAGTATATTTAGCTAGTCACACAGACAGTTGAGTGTTGAAAACCAACTCATTGAATAGAACATTCATGAATCACTAAAATAGTATAAAGTAAATTTAAAACATCCTTTCTAATAGAAAATATATTCCTTCCTAACCCTGTGCATGCATCTGAATGGTGAACACCACAGAACTAAAATACCTTGATTAATTATAGTTTGCCTTATGAACATTTTCTGTATAATTGATTCTGTAACCAGAAAGAAGACAGTTAAATCATTTGTACTTGTTTTAAGTAGGAAAATGATTTGCCAGAAAGGGAAAATTATGGGCCATTTAGTTGGGCTCCATGACAATCACGTCATGACACTGAAAGGCCTTTTCACACCTGGTAAAGAAAATGCTCTGTGTGTGTGACAACAAATAGAAATCCTGTTTTTGTGTGTTTGTGCCTAAGTGCCTCCATGAATGTGCATGTGTTAATCCTAACTGGACTGAATTACAGATCAGACTAATTGAAGAAGCACATATAAAAAAGGGTTTTCATTTTAGTTTTATTATAGTGAGCAGTACTTTTAATTTTCTTGAAAGGCACCCAAGAATAATTACCTTTGTGAACCAAAAATATACAAAACTGTACAGAATAAATAGTTCATAAAAATCTAGCTATACTTTCTTGTAAAATAAAGCTACATTGTCCCACTCTTGAGGCAACTTAAACCACTTACCCTTAGACGTGCCTTTTGCTACTAATTTATGGCATCTATCAGTGTACATCAATAAAAATAAAATATTTTTCCTATTTTTTTACACCAGTGAATTATTACTTGCCACAAGAAACATCTTTCTATCTCGGTATTCAAATTTACAAAGGATTAATGCTATGAAAGAATCCAAACTAACGATAGATGCACTAATTGTATTTACAGTTGAATATCAGTAGCATTTTCAAAATATCCCAAGAGTAAGAATTAAACTTTGAGCACAAATGACATACCTTAGTTCACAGCAGCATTAACAAGAAGATTGTCCACACAAAATGTGCAGAAAAACCAAAATGTTTTCTTCCTCATTCCACCTGAACTGTTAATCATCCTTATTTTTAAATTCAGAAAGCATTTCAGTGGCATTTTTTAATTCTCAAAGTTTCAAAGTTTTGAGCCACTCATACCCTATGTAATTCAACTTTCCATTTTTTCTTTTCTATTACTATTTGTTAATTTTAAAGTTCCAGTTCCTTTTGCCTTTATTGCAAGAAAAGTTGGTGTATCTAACAACTTACACTTTTGTAAGTACATATAATGATTTTATAAACAATACATTTCTTACATATTATAACTACATTTACTGTTACAGTTTTCAAATGACAAAAATCCAATTCTATTTAATCCATGGGTAATATAACTCAAGAAATTAAGGGTTAAATATTAAACCCTTTTAGATGTGTAAGAGGACATCTATGAAACACTTTACTTATATGGGAAAATATTAATATAATCCTTGAATGATTTACATGCAAGGACTTATTTTATTGGGGATAGACAAAATTGCCTGAAGACAATGCAATGGCTTCTCCCAGTGATCCCTGAGTTTCTTTTTCTTTTCCCATAGGATTGCTGCTGTGCTTAAGTTCTGATTGATGACACACTCATATAAGGCACTTATATACAAGGTCTGGACTTAAGACAGAATCACAGCATTTCTGCAGAAGCCCTTGAACTCTCTATGTTTGCTGCTCCAGGACTTCTAAGTAATCAGGTTCAGCATGTAAATTAGCTTTCAGCTCAAAATACTCATTTTTAGTCTGTTCCACTAATACCTTCCTTGGCCTTGAGTACAGTAATGTCTCCATCAACTTTAACTCTTCATGGGCTCCTGGATAATGTACCTCCGTATCAGGCTGAAGTTGAGCAATATTTTTCCTTAGGTATTCTGTGATTCCCAGTTGCTGAAGTTCCCTTTCTTTCTCTAAAATGTTCCTATATAATGAACTGGCATCCTGGAAGGTTAAAAATTCAGTGGATTGGTCTGTGGTTTTGTACTTCATATTTGAACCTGTGAGTGGGGAGTGGTTTTCTCGTTCTAAAAGACTTCTTTGGAGATGTTTTGCATCACTTCCCTCTTTCTCGTTCCTTTCTTCTTCTTCTTCCAGATGCTTTGGGCCAAAGGATGGGCTCCTATAGACATGAACCATGGGGCTCACCATGTGCTGCTCATAGAGTGATGCTGTGGGTCTTTCAGTAGTATGGTGAGTTGTTTTATGGCCGTACATGCTATACTGGAGATGCACAGGACTGGTGTCTCTCATCTGCTCGTCTGCTTGTTTCTTTTTGTATCTTCTCCTGCGGTGGAGAACAAGAACCACTATCCCTGCAGCACAGAACACAATAGTTATGAATACAATCAGTAGACCTAGTATTAAAACAGATAGTGGTACAGCATCAGTAAGTGATTTAAAAATAGTATCAGCTGTAGTTGTGGTTGTAGGAGTATTGACAATGATGTAACTAGTCTGAGTTGGCAGGGATGGGTTATTGCCTAAACCTGGGCAAAGAAGTTCACTATTAAGTGCTTTCAATTCCTTTTTGTGTAAGTGCTCTGGAGAGGTGCAGAGTATTTCATCTGTCACTGTGTTCTTACTTAACTTTTGTATCCATTGCTGCAATCCAACCAGGTCACAGGAACAATCCCAGGGGTTGTCCTCAAGGTCAATCTGGGTCAGTAAATCAAGGTCATCCAAGATATTACTTACAGGTAGATGAGTAAATTGATTTGTTTTAAGGTTTATCCTCGTAAGAGGAACCCCTGAAAAAATATGTGGTGGTAAAACTTGTAGGAGGTTGTTGTTTAAATAGAGCACTTTCAGTTTAGGCATTGGGTTGAAGGTTCCAGGTAATATTTCCTTAACACCATTGTATTCAAGATATAAGTACTCAAGGTTGTGGAGACCAAGGAACATACCTCCACTCAATTTGGTCAGGTGGTTACCATTCAGATAAAGCTTTTGTAATCTTGTTAAATTCATAAATGATCCTTCTTCAAGAACCTCAATACGATTGTTTCCCAAGTGAAGCATTTCCAAAGTGAAGTATTCCACTAAGTCAGACTTCAGTAATGTATGAATGATATTCCCTGCAAGAATAAGCTTTCTAGGATTTTGTGGAGGAGGTTTTAGATCTGATAAACTTTCAATATTGCGCTCCTGACAGTGTATTAGAAGTCCTGATGGGGAGAGTACTTTGCAATTACAAGGAATAGGACAGTAGAGTCCCGGAAGTTGAGTGGATGGCTTTGTAATATAAGGTATTAAACCTGGTGCTTTGGTGGGTGGTTTTAAAAGAGACGTGGTCTTGGCTGACATGTGACTATCGCTTATTGAAGAGGTTACTGCCAGATGTAATGATCCAGAAGGATCCTCGTGTTCTTCGTATACTGGTGGAGTGGGGCAAATTGATTCCTTTTTCAGCCGGCTTAGTATGCTTCCTTTGAAAAATGGAGGGCTGTTACATACAACATCACCAATTACAGACTGTGGGGGCATGTTTTCCAACCAAAGTTTTAGCTGTAATAAGTCACAATTGCAGGCCCATTTATTGTCCTCCAACTGGAGATCCAATATTCGGCCAATGTGTTCTAAAAAACCAACATAAGGCAATGTTTGCAACTGATTTCCACGAAGATCTAGATGCGTTAGAGGAACAAATCGAAATATGTTTGGAGGAAGACTCTCGATAGCATTGTCATTTAAAATTAACACTTTAAGTCTGTTGAGCTTGCTAAAGGCACTTGGTTCAATCACTGTAATGAAATTGTTATCTGCTTGTAGGAATTCCAGGTTTTCCAGTCCATGGAAGGTATCCTCTTTAAGAATTTCTAGAGAATTGTGATTGATATGAAGTTGCTTAAGAAGGCCAAGGCCATTAAATGCACCAGTCTCAATATCTGCAATATTGTTAAATCCAAGGTGTATTGAGATAGCATTGGTAAGCCCAGAAAAGTCATTTGTGTGAAGTACTGTCAAGCCGTTATTTACTAAACTTAAGTGGAAAGGTCGTGATGGTGGCACACTTATTTGGGATAACGTCTTAATACCTTTCTCTTCACAGTTTATTAGCATCGTGCCGTCTTTTTCCTCACAGTTGCAAAGAGAGTCACAGGAACCTCTGGCTGAGGCAGAGGACATTGGAGATTGGGACTGTAAAGATACACAGGCAAGGAGAGATGAATACAAGAGATGAATCCAGAGCTTCATGTTGTCATGTGATGGATCTGATTCTGTAAAATACAATGCAATAGCAATGGGCTTTAGTGGCCAGCAGCAGGGAGGAGATGAAGCTGACATTTTCAAAATGATAGGTTTTCTCCTAATAGGCAAAATATTGATTATTTTAAATATATAAGTGCATTGCTGAGTCTACATTTTCTTTTATTTTTTTACAAATATGACCGGTAGATTTGTTTTACTTTTAACGTGCATTATGATAACAATTTAAAATTTAGGTCAAGGATAACTTCAAGTATATCAATTTGTGTTCATATCACCAACTAATTGCATTTTAACAGATGTGAGGGGTGTTGGCTAAATGGACCATTGATAACTTGATATGATGCAAAGGTATGTATTTGAGAAGACCTTAACTTTTTAATTTTTTTAGCTTAAACTAGATGAATCTTTTTTTATATTTATTTTTAATTGGAAGACAGTTGCTTTACAATATATTGCATTGGTTTCTACCATATCAACATGAATCAGTTCCCTCTCTCTTGAAACTCCCTCCCACCTCCCACCCCTCTAGAGATAGCCAGAAGCAGAGAGACCTGTAGGAAATTCAAAAATGATAGAAAGACTGTATGTATGCATTTCCTTTAGTTCTATTTATGAACTGGATATCACAATATAACATCTAATAACTGTGTTTAACCTGCTTTGATTTTGGCTTAAGATATTAATTCCATTGTTTATTAAAAAAAACTTGAGAAAAATATGTCTATGTAGTAAAGTAAACCTTTATAAAAGAATTTTAACTATGCTGTCTAGGGTAGTTTGTATAAACCTAAGTATCAGATATATACACTTAAAGGTATCCATTAAAATTTCACACTTTAATTTCTAGAGGTGAAATATTCACTGTTACTTTTAAATTATTCTGTGGATAAGGTTAACATCATAAAAACTAAAGAAGAAAAACTGACCTGTGACACACATTTCTGGCTCTTACAAAAGAAGGAACAATACCTCATATAAACTTCTAATAAATGACTTCCTAATGAGGTCTTGAACCAGGCTTTAGGAAACTGAATATCTCATAATTAAGCAGCTGATCTTTATTGTAAGGCTTAATGATGGAAACAATGAACTCTGAAACAAACTTCACTGTATAAAAGTATTTGAAGATCTCTCTGATTTGGTAAATAAAAAAATGACAGTTCAGGATAACACATCACATATCCCAACTCCTAAAAATTCAATACATGGATCTGAAACAGCAATTAAAAGAAATTCTAACTCTAAAATAACAGCAGTGGTGTAGTAAATACTTTGAACTCTAATGTATCTAATTTTATTACCTTCCTTCAAATAGTGTATTTTAAATTTAGACTAAATTCAAATGTAAACAAACACCACATCTTGTAACTATTCAAATTTTGGAAATGATAGATGCTTTCATTTGTCTGGATAGGATGTAAACAGTAATTTTGAATCTAATTATAAATTCACAGTCAGGTAATACATCCCAAAACTGAATGAATAATCTCAAAAGTAAACTTCCATTCCATGAAAATACACAGTCTTATTGAAAACATGTATAGTATGAAGTTTCTGAAAGGTAGAAGACAACCAAAGACATGAAACATTTGAGTAGTGCCTTTCTATATGAAGGGAAAGTTAGCTGACTGAATGTTTCCAAAGGGAAATAGTTTGATTTTAAACAACTCTGAGGGCTATGCTTAGAATCAAGCAGCTTGGGGTTGGAGTCTTCAACTTGTAGATTAGCTTCACAGCTAATCTCCATATTTCTCCATAGATGACCAAGAAAGAATACTCTCTATTTCACCAGACAACACATCTTAAGAAGATAGTGAATAACTCCAGATGAGAATTTCTTGTTATTTTTATCTCACATGCATTTTATGCTCTTCAAAAGGTAGTAGGGAACAGTTTCTAATGTTTTCAGAAATACACATAAATATTAAAAGTGGTTCTATGTTGATAGTATGGCGATACTGTGTTAAAGAGGTAAAAAACAATCTCCATTTACATATTTTCAAGTCAGGAAAAAGTAAAAGTGGTGTGCAATATACAAAGAATCTTTTGATATTCTGCTTGTATTTGAGATTCAACAATGGTTTTTGGAAGTAATCTTTCCTTCACAGAGCACACATAGGTTAGTTTCCAATAACAAAGTGCATGCTGTAAAAGAAATAGTGGCAGATTATTTTACTTCTTCTCTAAAGCCAGCTGTTAGTCTAGATGTCTGCTGCTCACAGAAAAACAGGCATCTGCTACCGCATTACTTGTGCCAGTGAACAGGAAAGAAACTGGATATCCTTTAATGCAAAGTTCTTTTTTTAGAGAGGCAAACATATATTCAATCACTTTAGAATAATGCAAAAATAGGTATAAGGAAATCCTGGAAACATTCATCTTACCTGTAAAGCAGAGACTTCCTGACGTTATCTGTAATGCACAGCTGGAAGAGATGTTCAAAGTAAATTCAGTTTCTTTATTAAAAAAGAAAACACCAACCACCGTGTTCTTTCTTCTCAAATATCACTTTTTGGCAAGTTCCATCGCTTCATAAAGTTAAAACCTCTGGTCCAAGACAAAATGCTGAGCATTTCATTGAAAACATTTCAAGCAGACTGCATACTAGATCATCCTGAAGCGGTTGTCCTTTTATTCCCCAATTAAAATTCACGGCATACTTCACAGCTATGCTGACTTTTTTTGCATATAGTTAACCATTTGCAAGCTGCTACATGCAGTAAACAAACAAGATGTTTAACAGAGCTGAGATTGATCACGCTTGCTTTCTTAGGCTGTAGATCCAAGCTGCAGCACTGTTCTCCTTCCTCCCTTTCTAGTCTTTCTTGTTAGCTCAGTTTGTTGTTAGTCAGATTGCCAAGGGCTGGGAGGTAGGCGTAAATAAAGAGACTTCTTGGCTTTTGACTCAGCCTTTAAGCCCTTCCCCATCAGAGCGCTTTAATCTGCCAGTGTCATTTAACACAAGAGACAGCTCCACCTTGGGACTCAACTCCTCCTCCTGCAAACGGTCTTCCTCTCCGTTTAAATACCAAATATAGTGCAAGTGAATTTTGATGCAAATAATGACATATGTTTAATAATATTTTGTTACTACAGCAGACTAAATCATACACTATACTAAAGTCTCATCTAGCACAGTATTGTACTGTTAGCACACATGTTCAGAAAAACGGCAAGCATGCTACCTATAGCTCCAGTTTTATTTTTTTTAACTGGTACTCTAGGTTGAAATTGTGTACTAATTAAATCTTAAAATGTTAGCATGAACCGCTTTCCTGAAATACTTGTAGTTTTGTATTTACCATTTGAAAAGCAATTTGAAGCCTCATGTCTGAGACTCTTAAATTTTATACTTCATTCTACAGCCAGTGTTCAATTATGAGACTAGAAATGAAGTTTTTTCTTTTTTTCAGATAGATAGTATTTATTTGGAATGGAAATATGATCATTTAAAAATGCAAGCAAGAATCTTAATTATACATGGTTTTCTTTAGTTGAAAACAACTTATCAGTCTCAAAAATATGAAATTGTCTTTCCAGATAAAATGAAACAAGCATCTTCATCATGTAGTGTTTTCAATATATAGCAATTATAATAACCTGATTTTTATGATACTAACTCTGGGAGCATTTTTTCCTAAAATATAATATTTAATAAGTTACTTGTTTCTTCAGCTCTTAAAAGTTTCTGAATTATCACCAGTGAAACTCTCAACTGTCAGATTTTTTATTTCCCCAAATGCTTATGTTTTAAAAATCACTCTTCATTACCTACATTCCAAGAACCTGAACTTTTTCCACAGCCAAAATTTATATACTAAATGCTGTGGTTGATTCATTTTGAAACAGTCTATGTTTAGAAACTCTCTTGCCTATAGGTTCTAGAGGTTACCTATATTTTATTAGGTCCCATTTCAGCAACAGCTATTCTTTTTAAAAAAGAGGTTATGCAGCTTATATTATTAAAACAGGAAAATATAAGATTAGGTTGTTATTTAATGATTGTCTGCAGTTATGTACTCAGATTCACAGTTATCACATCTGTGGAATAGTTGTTTTAAAAGCTAAGGATTTTAAGGCAATTTCTAATATTCTCAGTTTCCTATATTATACAGTTTCTCATACATTAAGTTCATCTTTTATTTTAATAGCATTATGTTCTTTAAGGTAGAAAGAGATTATAATATGGATGAGAGTGTGGAGATAGAGAGTAAAGATAAGGAATGAGATAATAAAGGGAATAAAAGAATAAAAGAAGTGAATTACTTTTTTCCACAGTCTACTGCTAGCTGAGGGTCAAGTTAACTTATATCAGTCTAATGCTTTAGATAGGTGGTGATGAAAAATAGAATCAGTGAGAAAATAAGGAACTAGAATAATTTCCCTCCCAACACTATAGACATAATTCTCCAAATGCATTCACTTAGGTTTTAGAGGCAAAATCACAGGAGAAATGCTCTGAAGTACAGTCTGTGGTGGAAAAGCTGTTCAAATAGCCATATGAGAACAAATGGAATGAAATTTTTTGTAAATTGAATATCTTCTCCAGCTGGAGGATGTGTTGATTTTATTCATAATATATACCTAGCATATATTTGATGTTATTTATCTTTAGTATTTTACCTATATGTAACATGTTAGTTTTTTCATGTGTAAGTTACTAGTTAACTATACAATAGTCAGAGGGGAAAGAAGTGAATAAAAGCCTTTGGAATAACTCTCTTTGTTGGGAACATAAAGGTTAAGGTAAGCATTCTGTTTGAGAAGAGTTCTTCAACTTTTAACTTAATTCAAAGGGGCAATATTGATAATGCATTACTTAGTATTACCTCAAACTTAATAAACAACTTAACACATTCACAATGAAGTGAAGTGAAGTGAAAGTAGCTCAGCTGTGTCTGACTCTTTGTGACCCCATGGAATACACAGTCCATGGAATTTCTAGGTCCGAATACTGGAGTGGGTAGGCTCTCCTTTCTCCGGGGAATCTTCCCAACCCAGGGAACGAACCCACGTCTCCTGCATTATAGGTGGATTCTTTACCAGCTCAGCCACAAGGAAAACCCAGGAATACTGGAGTGGATAGCCTCTCCCTTCTCCAGGGGATCTTCCAGACCCAGGAATTGAACTGGGGTCTCCTGCCTTGCAGGCGGATTCTTTACCAAAGCCTAATAGCTAAATCCACTGATCTCTGTCTTTCGTTAACTGTAATTTCTCAGTTGTTTCACTCAGTCAATAATGCAGCCATCCTTTCCAAAATGCTCATGGCCAGTGTGTTAATTATTGTTGCATGCATGCATGCTAAGTGGCTTCAGTCATGTCCGACTCTTTGTGATCCTATGGACCAGCCCATAGCCCACTAAGCTCCTCTGTCCATGGGATTCTCCAGGCGAGAACACTGGAGTGGGTTGCCATGCCCTCCTCCATGGAATTTAACATTTGTAATTTCCAGTGATTACATGGAAAAGTACTTTCCCAGCATAGCTTGCTCCAAGTATTAATGATAAATATAAGTGATCATAATAAACACTCAGTGTTAGTAATTTTTCCATGTAGTTTACCCCTGTTGCTAAGTCGCTTCAGTCGTGTCCAATTCTGTGCGACCCCATAGACAGCAGCCCACCAGGCTCCCCTGTCCCTGGGATTCTCCAGGCAAGAACACTGGAGTGGGTTGCCATTTCCTTCTCCAAGTTTAGCCCTACTGACTCCATATTGAAAAATTTTAAGGTATAATCATTTTTAATGATATCTTCTAAGTTATGCTCCTTTAGAATGTGCATCTTAAATAATAAACATGAAAGTATTCTAGTCACATTGAAGAGTACCAAGCAGTCAGAGGAAATATACCAGTCTGTGTTAGTTCCTTTAGAGTGACAGCATGTGTAAGGCAGCGCAGTTCATTCACTGTCAGGACTCTGGAGAAGGCCTCTCCTTCCCTGCTTATATAGGTAGTGGAGGGGATCATCTTACAAATGCAATGTGACAAAGACCAGATGAAAGACTATTTTATCAGACTGATAATGTATATGGAACAAAGAGAATGAAAATACCCAAGATTGCTCACTGGAAAAAGGAAAAATAAAAATAATAGTGAAAGATTTTTTAATTCTGTTTAGGTCTAGTTCTACCTCAGAACATCTCTCTACCTTTTTTGTGCCACATTTAAGTGGTAAAGTGAAGATGTATGTCAAATTTATTTTAACTTAAGAAAATGGAAGGTTTGAAGAGAGAAGCCTTTTGTACCAAGTGTGGTATAGTCTGCACCTGTGTGCTCATTGGTGTCTGACTTTTTGTGATCCCATGGGCTGTAACCTTCCCCTCTGTCTACAGGTTTATCCTTTCAAGAATACTCGAGTGGGTTGCCATTTCCTCCTCCGGGGGATCTTCCCATCCCAGGGATGGAACCCACGTCTCTTGAGGCTTCTCCATTGACAGGCAGATTATTTACCACTGAGTCACCGACAAAGCCACTGGTGTAGACTGAGGCATATTTCGATACTCTGAAGTTAGAATGTATAAAATTTGGTGAATCTTTCGGGATAATAATACTACAGGTGGACTTTGAATATGTATTGGTGATTTCATACTTTTAAGAAAGAATGTAAACTTTGAGGGAAGAATTTAAAGAAATTATTCTAAGCAAACATTTTTAAAGTACCTATATCATTATCATAAAAGAAAAAACACAATACATATCCTTGAGAAACATATTATTGTGGGCTCTATCTGCTCTGTACTCTCAGGGAATTACAATCAAATTCATGATAATACTATTGAGATTGAATATTACAAATATTTGCAAATGATATTAAATGTATAGATATGTAGAGATCTTATACACTAATTATATACATTTTATTAACATTTTCTTATTTCAAATTAAGATTTCTTTAAAATAATAATGAGGTAAAGTCTACTTGAAAAAATTTTACTTATTTACACAAATGTCATTCATAGAAAATAATAGTAAAAGAATGTTATCTATCTTATGTAATGCCATGTTATACAGTAAACTCTGAATTTGATTCCCAGATATTGAACTTAAGATTCTCTTTCACATTTCACTGGAAGAGAGGCCCCAAACTCTTTACTGTAATTACTTCTTTTTTGGTTCTGTTAGAATCAGAACATAATGATTATGGATACCTTCACTTCTGACAATAACATGCAATTTAGCTAAAGGAATATGACCTTTGTATGAGGGAGAATAGATTTTCTCACATGTTAGCAGTAACATCTTGGTATTTGAGGACATTTGCACACATTCATGAAGAATAATGTCTTCTCAGTGAAAAGTCTATGCATCTTAGAAAAAATTAGTATGATAGATATACTTTCTAAATTGACACATGAAGGAGTGTTTAGGAAACTTGCTTTTTGCATTGAACCTTTAATAAAAAGGTTCATTTGTTATTTAAATCTTGTTTCCTTCATGCTCAATTTGATCTGAGAGAAAAGGTTTAAACTAATAATGAAATTGCCTTATTCTAAGACAGGCTTTACAATAAAACTTCCTGTTTTGATTTGAAATCTGTTGGCACAAAGGAACTCTTTGATACCATTGCTTAACCTGGCAAAACTAAAAACAAAACAAACACTTTCTCCTGGAAGCTTGGACTGAAAAGTGGTCTTCTCTTCATTAAAAAAAAAAAAAAAAATCCCCTACTTTAAATGGATGACTAAGACTTTTTTCAAAAAAAAAAGTTTACAAAAAACAGCTAAAAATTGTTGATGGATATTTCTATGATGAATATTGAGGAGTGCGTAAGGAAACAGGTCCAGTGGGATAATGGTAGACACTGTGTGTTATTATATTGATTGTAAAGATTCATTGAGGGAAAGCTAGTGTCTGCTTCATAGTTTTCCCCAAGTATCAGAATTGCACTTAGAAAACAGTCAAATGAGCAGTTATTCAAGTCAAATAATTTCTTTGTATGTTCTCACTATCCTGCCATCTTAGGACATTTACCGCCTTGTTCTCAGGAACATATACAGATTTATTTTAAAATATTTGTCCATATAGCAAAATCTAATGCTAAAAATAAACATTGAAAAAAAAAAGTATCCCCATGGATCTTCCCAAATGTTGTCTTACATGTATTTTAACACAACCTGTGTGACTAAATTACTTTGGATTCAGATGATTAATAGTAATGGTAGGTAAATACCACTGAACTGAATATGCATGATAGGCTTAGTGGACTATCGACAGGGAATTTTAAATTCCTGGGTGTCTTCCTATTGCCACTCACCATTTGGACCTCACTGTCTCTTACTAGCACATATTGCTGTGTCGCTGAAGGATGCAAACTTAATTTAATACTTTTAATCTTGTAATTGTGATATTCAAGCATTTTTATAAAATATGTCAGTCTCATTTAGTTCATTTTACTTCAATAAGATAAAGCTATGACTATCATAACCTTGAATATAATGTGTATATATATAGAGAGAGAGAAATAATTTTTGTTACAATTACATCTATGTTCTATAAAGAAAGAAAATAATTGACAAGGTATACATGTTTGTTGAAAAATCTAAGTATATAGTTCAACAGATGACTCATTTTTTATTTTGCATTTTAACTCAGTAACAGTACTGTTAATATAAAAGGACACTAAACTTAATGTCATGACTGGAATATTAATATTAACCAAAAAAGTGAATGATTAATTATTAGTGACAAATTCCACTGAATAATGTTGGCTTATTTTGTTAACAGAAATCATGCTGAAAAACTCCAAAACAAAATAAGAAATTTTGCATTTTGCTATGTAATATTTTTCAAAGTGTTACAGAACTTAAGAGAATTAACTTTTGAGTTGTAAGTAAGTTACTCAGATAGCCAGGGAAAACTATTCCTTCAGAATCAATCTATATGCATGTAAAAAATGCATTGATCATTTACCTACACACCCACATGAAAATAAACATAAATTTTTTATTAATTATCCTTTTGATGCTTTTACCATATACTTTTTCTTATATATCTGGAATATCTTCTGGAATAATTGCAGCTTTCTTTTGACATATTTTGAAAGTATACATATCCCATTGAACATTTCTATGTTTACTTTATGTTCAGGAAAATAAGTGAAGTGTTACTTAAAATTTTCATGTATTCCTGTATCAAAACAGGACATGGATAATTTGGTACAGAGTAAGTAACAAATACTAAAAAAATATTAGCACTTAAGAGATTCTAATAAAAATTAAGACCTAAGAATCAGACAGCCCATGGAATGTGGTGCCATTGCCTTCTCCGATAATAAGTTATAACTTGTTTAAAGTGGCAGACAGCCTTTTTTTTTTTTTTTTAACGAAGGGAAGTTCAGAGGGAAGAATCAAGTTAATTTTAGATATATCATACCAGATTTCTAGGGGAAATAAAAATCTAATCTTCATAAAACACTCATTTGAACTAAGAAGGACTTCTAGTTCCTTTAGCATCAAATAGTATTAAATTTGAAGTCACATGACTATAGAAAAGCAAATACTCCTTGAAATATTTTACAGGGTTTTTTTCTAATTATAATCAGAGAGGCATTTCTAAAAAGTAGTTTTATATATACCTGTAATGTAATCAAACTTAAGAGCATTAAATTTTAGAAATTTCACAGCTTTAAACATTTTTTTTAGCCTTAAAGCAATGTGAAAAACACGGTTTATCTAGCTTAAAAACAGAAGAAATTCAAAATAGCACTTACCTGCTCTTTCTTCCTATACACAGAAACACATGCTTTCACCAAAACATTAAAAATCATTGAAATTAGTAGAAATCCTTGATATGGGGGGAGGGATGAAAATAAGGATCTTCAATCTAAAAGTAATCTTGAATATTGGTATAATATTGATAAGAATTAGGAGACATTCCTAACACGTCCCTTGGTTTAAAGCTTTTTCTCTCTTTCAGCACCCTCTAGTGGGTACTTAAAAAACTTTTTAACAACTGAAAAATTGGCAAATAGGCTAACTTGTTCAAATTTTACTCTCTAAACATGCAGTTTTTTAACCTTAGTTATTTAATATTAATAACAAGTAACATTTTATACAATTTTGAGCACTTCCCATGTCTGTAACTAATGTGATCACTCTAATTATAGTAACACCTTTACTCTTTGAACAAACGAATTCCACAATTATTATTACAGTAGAAAATTGGAGCAGGAATGTTATTTGTACAATGTTACAGAACTGGTAAGATTTTTAAATCTAGATTTTTAATCTACCAAGTTCATTTATGGCTTCAGAATTCATTTTTTTCATCAGATAACATTGCTGCTGCTGCTGCTGCTAAGTTGCTTCAGTCGTATCCGACTCTGTGCGACCCCATAGACGGCAGCCCATCCGGCTCCCCCGTCCCTGGGATTCTCCAGGCAAGAATACTGGAGTGGGTTGCCATTTCCTTCTCCAATGCATGAAAGTGAAAAGTGAAAGTGAAGTCGCTCAGTCGTGTCTGACTCTTAGCGACCCCAGGGACTGCAGCCCACCAGGCTCCTCCGCCCATGGGATTTTCCAGGCAAGAGTACTGGAGTGGCTTGCCATAGCCTTCTCCGGGTAACATTGCAACTTAGCACAAATATTTTAATAAGTGGACATAATTTATAATGAAATCAGGTGCTAATCATCTACATAAGAGGAACAGATTTGAAAACACTTTTGTTTGTCCTTTTGAATAAAAAATAGTTTTCTAAAATATTTCATTCAATGTGTAAACATTATTGACAGTTGTGGGCAAATCATTGCATAGGTGGAAAACACAAAGATGAGTTATTTATATTTATTCATGCATATACATATATGTGGAGGTTCCCCTGGTGGCTCAGATAGTAAGTAATCTGTCTGCAATTTTGGAGACCTGGGTTTGATCCCTGGGTAGGAAGATATTCTGGAGAAGGGCGTGACTACCCACTCCAGTATTCTTGCATGGAGAATCCCACAGACGGGGATGGAAGGCTTCAGTCCATGGGATCGCCAGGAGTTGGAACAACTGAGCGACTAACACATTCATACATATATATGACTCATACATATTTAGATGTATCTGAAAAACTGTAAGAGTGATGAGATGTGTGTATAAATAGGTTCTACAGCATATTCGGTTCAGTTCAGTTCAGTCGCTCAGTCATATCCAGCTCTTTGCGACCCCATGAATTGCAGCACGCCAGGCCTCCCTGTCCATCACCATCTCCCGGAATATTCACTCAAACTCACGTCCATCGAGTCGGTGATGCCATCCAGCCATCGCATCCTCCGTCATCCCCTTCTCCTCCTGTCCCCAATCCTTCCCAGCATTAGAGTCTTTTCCAATGAGTCAACTCTTCGCATGAGGTGGCCAACGTACTGGAGTTTCAGCTTTAGCATCATTCCTTCCCAAGAACACCCAGGGCTGATCTCCTTTAGAATGGACTGGTTGGATCTCCTTGCAGTCCAAGAAACTCTGAGTCTTCTCCATCACCACAGTTCAAAAGCATCAATTCTTCGGCACTCAGCTTTCTTCACAGTCCAACTCTCGCATCCATACATGACCACTGGAAAAACCATAGCCTTGACTATTACATTATGCTAACTATACTTTCTTCTTCTAGCTCTATGTCAAACAGAACTAAGATTAGGTATAAAGACTGGCCTTAAAAGGAAATTGGTTTACATCAAGTATTCTCACTCTAGATATGCCTGAGGGAAGAGCCTCTTGTGAAGTATACAATCAGAAGGTCTTTGGATCAGAGTCATGATTCATGTTCTACGTCGCAGGAGCTCTGTATTTTTCCTGACTTAGAGTGGACCTCATATATTTCTTAAAGTTCCCCAGGTAGATACATAGTATTTCCTTTATAATATTCATGTCTCCCTCCATCCCACCCACCCCAATCCATAATAGATAACGTGTATCTTAGTAATTGAAGGGGTGAACATGTGCTAATGATGTCAGTGGACATCCACCAGACCCCTGGATTATCGAAATAACAAACACAAGCAGGATTGAGATTTGCGGGAACAAGCCCAGCAGCATGACAAAGTGCTTAAGTGTTATCAGTTTTTTTCTTTCTTTTTTTTCAGTTTTGGACTGTTCCGGGTCTTCGTTTCTGTGCGGGCTTTTTCTAGCTACAGCGTGTGGGCTTCTGGTTGCAGTGGCTTCTCGTCACAGAGCACAGGCTGTAGGATGCGTGAGCCTCAGTAGCTGTGGCACCTGGGCTTAGTTGCCCTGTAGCATGTGCGATCTTTCAGACCAGGGATTGACCAGTGTCCCCTATATTGCAAGGCAGATTCGTAACCACTGGGCCACCAGGGAAGTGCTATTATTGATTTCTGATCACTTAGTTCTTCTCACAGCAAACTTAATAAGTAATTTAATACTGCTTTTTATTGACCTGAGGATTGATTGTGCTATTCTATTCTTTGTTAAATTCCTAAAATATTAAACTCTTAATTTGTTATTATGGGGTTCCAGCATGCAGTTGCCTGGATTTCCAGCCTGTAATCTTCTATTTCTGACTGCCTGCTTTGTGGACTTTAAGCTGCAGCACTGGATGCACAGACAACATCAGTGATACGGTGACTGCTTGACTAGCTCCCAAGATTGTGTAAGATCACTCCTTTAGACATATTCATTGATCTCTATACTCCTAACATTGTACAGGAGACAGGGATCAAGGCCATTCCCATGGAAAAGAAATGCAAAAAAAGCAAAATGGCTGTCTGAGGAGGCCTTACAAATAGCTGTGAAAAGAGAAGTGAAAAGCAAAGGAGAAGAGGAAAGATACAAGCATCTGAATGCAGAGTTCCAAATAATAGCAAGGAGAGATAAGAAAGCCTTCCTCAGAGATCAATGCAAAGAAATAGAGGAAAACAACAGAATAGGAAAGACTAGAGATCTCTTCAAGAAAATTAGAGATACCAAGGGAACATTTCATGCAAGGACAGGCTCAATAAAGGACAAAAATGGTAGGGACCTAACAGAAGCAGAAGATATTAAGAAGAGGTGGAAAGAATACTCAGAACTATACAAAAAAGAGCTTCATGACACAGATAATCATGATGGTGTGATCACTGACCTAGAGCCAGACATCCTGGAATGTGAAGTCAAGTGGGACTTAGAAAGCATCACGAACAAAGCTAGAGGAGGTGATGAAATTCCAGTGGAGCTATTTCAAATCCTGAAAGATGATGCTGTGAAAGTGCTGCACTCAATATGCCAGCAAATTTGGAAATCTCAGCAGTGGCCACAGGACTGGAAAAGGACAGTTTTCATTCCAATCCCAAAGAAAGGCAATGCCAAAGAATGCTCAAACTACCGCACAATTGCACTCATCTCACACACTAGTAAAGTAAAATTCTCAAAATTCTCCAAAAAAGGCTTCAGCAATATGTGAACCGTGAACTTCCTGATGTTCAAGCTGGTTTTAGAAATGGCAGAGGAACCAGAGATCAAATTGCCAACGCCTGTTGGATCATGGAAAAAGCAAGAGAGTTTCAGAAAAACATCTATTTCTGCTTTATTGACTATGCCAAAGCCTTTGACTGTGTGAATCACAACTAACACTGGAAAATTCTGAAAGAGATAGGAATACCACATAACTTGACCTGCCTCTTGAGAAACCTCTATGCAGGTCAGGAAGCAACAGTTAGAACTGGACATGGAACAACAGACTGGTTCCAAATCAGAAGAGCAGTATGTCAAGGCTGTATATTGTCACCCTATTATTTAACTTATATGCAGAGTACATCATGAGAAATGCTGGGCTGGAAGAAGCACAAGCTGGAATCAAGATTGCCAGGAGAAATATCAATAACCTCAGATATGCAGATGACAGCAACCTTATGGCAGAAAGTGAAGAGGAACTCAAAAGCCTCTTGATGAAAGTGAAAGTTGAGAGTGAAGAAGTTGGCTTAAAGCTCAACACTCGGAAAACTAAGATCATGGCATCTGGTCCCATCACTTCATGGGAAATAGATGGGGAAACAGTGGAAACAGTGTCAGACTTTATTTTTGGGGGGCTCCAAAATCACTGCAGATGGTGACTGCAGCCATGAAATTAAAAGACAATTACTCTTTGGAAGGAAAGTCATGACCAACCTAGACAGCATATTAAAAAGCAGAGACATTACTTTGCCAACAAATGTCTGTCTAGTCAAGGCTTGGTTTTTCTTGCGGTCATGTATGGATGTGACAGTTCGACTGTGAAGAAATCTGAGTGCTGAAGATTTGATGCTTTTGAACTGTGGAGTTGGAGAAGACTCTTGAGAGTCCCTTGGATTACAAGTAGATCCAACCAGTCCATCCTAAAGGAGACCAGACCTGGGTGTTCATTGGAAGGAGTGATGCTGAGGCTGAAACTCCAATACTTTGGCTACCTCATGTGAAGAGTTGACTCATTGAAAAAGACCCTGATGCTGGGCGGGCGGGATTGGGCCAGGAGGAGAAGGGGATGACAGAGGATAAGATGGCTGGATGGCATCACCTACTCAATGGACTTGAGTTTGGGTAAACTCCGGTAGTTGGTGATAGACAGGGAGGCTTAGCGTGCTGCAATTCATGGGGTGGCAAAGAGCAGACACGCCTGAGTGCCTGAACTGAACTGATACTCCTGTTGAATCTTGACCAATACACTTAATAAAACTTTGGATAACCTATAGATTTTAGTTTTTTTTTTTTCTTAAATGAATTAGGGGGGAATATATTTAATTTACTTATGTATTAGTTTATGTATTAAACCATCTAATATTAAACAATTACCATTGTAAATGGTAGTTTATATCACTTAATAGGCAGGTCATGTGGATTGGAATATATAGAGAGGTATATTTCTTATATATGATGTATATTGCATTATATATTTTTATTATTTAGGGATTATATATTAATGTATATTATCATGCGCTGTGCTAAATTGCTTCAGTAGTGTATGACTCTTTGAAGCCCCATGGACTGTAGCCCTGACCCCCCCGCCCCAGGCTCCTCTGTTCATGGGATTCTCCAGGCAAGAATCTTACAGTGGGTTGCCATGCCCTCCTCCAGGGGATCTTCCTAACCCAGGGATCAAATGCATGTTTCCTGCACTGCAGGCAGGTTCTTTAACACTAGCACCACCTGGTAAGCCTGTATATTATCATGCCTATTTTTAAATCTTTAAATATCATATCCAGATAGTTATTATATAAATATTAAGCAAAGATTCTAGTTGTTTGTTTAAACTTAATATTGTATGAGCAAAGTATAACAGAGTTTATTTGTATTCATTTAAATACATATAGACTTTATATATATAATATATATATTATATATAGAGGTAGCATCATACGGTGATAGTAATTTTAACAATACACTGAATGTAAATGCTTAGTGTTTTAAATTGATCTAAATTCTCTTAACTAGAAAGATTACAGATACCTATTACATTTCTAGTAAATATATTTGAAAACACATCTTCCTTTTACTATAAGTTTTAATATATATAGGAGATTTGAAAAAAGTGTAAAATTGAAATAATGCTTTTTTCTTTGTAATTAAAATATGCATCCTAATATATAGTGAACCATATTTTCAGAAAATAATTCACAGTCTTCCAGAGGACTACTCATTATCTTGTGTTCTGATGTTATCACTGACAGCAGTTTATCTTCGCAGTGACCTCAGTGTCAAAGAACCTCAGTGTCAATCCTTAGAACCTCTTTATTTTTACCAATGCAGCTTTAAATTTATTTTGAAATTCTGTTGTTTCTCCCTAAATGTTTATTCTTTCTCACATTGGTTTTGCATTTTATCCACACTATTTATTCAGCAGTCTTAATATTTCTTCTTACATACACTTAGGATAATTTTTCTAATTCAAATTTTTCTCTCCACTAATAGATGCTACACATCGCTACAATTTTTATTTACTAAGCCTGTTTCCTACTGCTCACAAATTTCAATGAAAGAATTGAATTTGTTGTTGTTGTTAGCTTTGACTTTTCTGATAGCTTAGAAATAGACTTTTTGGGACTTAACTCTGTTGCCTTCAATCTTCTCTTTTCTCACCTATTAAAAATACTCCTCCAATACCTAAGAGTTACATACGTGAAGACCTTAGTTAGGGAATACCTCTTTAATGCCTCAAAAAATATTAATTTCTCCTTCTCCTCTGTCATCTAACTTTTACCAAACACTTATGCTTACTATTTGAGTCTTTTATTTGTTTCTGTCAGTCAGTGACTATCTTCTCTTTTAAGTTGTTTAGAAATTTTTCTTCTAACATTTCCTGCTTGTGTACTAACATAATTTTGAAATATTTTATAGTTCCCTCAGAGATAAAAATATAAAAGAAATCTGTTAGGCCACTACAAAAAGTGAGACATAAAAAGAGTGTACACTATTTTAAGTAAATGCTTTCAATACAAGTGAATTCACAACATCCTTGTGACTTTAATCTAACATAATTGATTATTGGTTGGCAAATTAGAGTGGCAGTTGGAAACCTGTACCCAGGTAGAAATAAAAATAGATTTATATTTTCAAATAGGCTTCTGGCAAAAAGTAATTAAAATGTTTTATGAATTTGAATATATGTTCAATAACATACAAAGCATAATTTAATTCTACTTATTTTATTAAAATATATCACATTGATCTATCAGAGGCAAAAGTTACACTTTTTACATTTTCTTCCTTGAAACCATGCAGTAGAAGCATATGGGTCATAAACTGACTAGAGTACCCTTGAACAGTGTCAGTGGCTAGAGGGAATGACCTGCCCTTATCATCTTCAGACTCATGAGCAAATGGCTGGCAAATAAATTCACGTATAGGTCATTAAGATTTTCTGTGTGTTAGTTGCTCAGTCATGTCCAACTCTTTGTGACCCCATGGGCTGTAGCCCACCTGGCTTCTCTCTCTGTGGGATTTTCCATGCAAGAATACTGGAGTGTGTACCATTTCCTTCTCCAGGAGATCTTCCTGACCTAGGGATTGAACCCAAGTTTTCTGAATTGCAGGTAGATTGTTTACCGTCTGTGCCACCAGGGAATTTCTACCATTTTATTAATCTAAGGACTCAACCTGACATTAGAAATTCTACATAATTTGACTCCTAAATGCTTACAAAATTCTTACATGCCTCCATGTATATCTAGCAGTAGATCATACTTAGAGTTGATTCCCTCATTTCCTCTCTTCCTCTATTATTTGCTTAAGCTGTTCCTTCTGACTGAAATACGTTTTGCTTCCTTTTGCTCATCTTGCCTGTCAAAGCCCTTTCTCTCCCTTAAGACTGATTTTGAATGCAGCATTTAGAGGAATACTTGATTCTTGTTTACTCTGTCATTTGAATTAACTGGTAGAAATTAGGGTTGTTGGTTCTGCTAGTGGAGAAAACATTCTTCTATAATGGGAGCTTATTAGAAAAATTCTTTGTAAAGTATAATAACATAATAAAACAATTCAGAAAATGAAGTACTTAACAAGAGTCAAATTTTAATCATTCTATATAGAATAATGTTGCATCTAAATGAAAACTACAGCAATCTTTCCAATGAGAATGATACAGTGTGTGTATATTAGTCACTCAGTCATGTCCGAATCTTTGCAACCCCACGGACTGTAGCCCACCAGGCTTCTCTGTCCATGGGATTCTCCAAGCAAGAATACTGGAGTGGATTATCGTTCCCTTCTCCAGAGAATCTTCCCAGGTCAGGGATCCAACCCTGGTCTCCTGGATTGCAGGTGGATTCTTTACCATTTGAGCTACAGGGAAGTCCTGAGAATGATATAAACCCAAAGGAAAACTGCAGCCACTAATTTCGTTATAATTAAATTCAATCTTACACTTCCATTTGAAGTCATGAAAGTAACCTTGCTCCAAAATACAGCTGTGTGGTACCAGTATTATCTCATTCTCCATCGTTCATTTCGTAATATCCTTTTTAGGAAATGTATGTGATTGGGATGGTATTTTTTTTTCCTCTAATATATGCTTTAATGAAGAGTTGAAAATATGCCTAAAATACCACTATAATAACAGTCATGTATGGATGTAAGAGGTGGAACATAAAGAAAGCTGAGTGCCGAAGAATTGATGCTTTTGAACTGTGGTGTTGGAGAAGACTCTTAAGAGTCCCTTGGACAGTAAGGAGCTCAAACCAGTCAATCCTAAAGGAAATTAGTCCTAAATATTCACTGGAAGGACTGATGCTAAAGCTGAAGCTTCCATACTTGGGCCATCTGATGTGAAGAACTGACTCATTTGATAAGACCCTGATGCTGGGAAAGATTGAAGGTGGGAGGAGAAGGGGACAGCAGAGGATGAGATGGTTGGATGGCATCACTGACTCAATGGACAGGAGTCTGAGCAAGCTCGGGGAGATGGTGAGGGACAGGGAAGCCTGGCATGCTGCAGTCCATGGGGTTGAAAAGAGATGGTTGTCTGTCATCACCAACTCAATGGACATGAGTTTGAGCAAGCTCCAAGAGTTGGTGATGGATAGGAAAGCCTGGTGTGCTGTAGTTCTTGGCATTGCAGAGTCGGACACAACTGAGTTACTGAACTGAATAGTTAACTATTTCCAATTAAATTTCATGATGACAAAATAAAATAGATTTGATATCAGAGAAATGCCTTATTATATTAATTTTAAAATACTGGATTAAACTTTAGACTCCTAAACCCAAAAAACCTATTATAAAAATAATTCTCCCATACTTTAGAAGTTCTCCCAAAATATTTTATTTTCTTATCTTGCACTGGATATTTCCATAGAAGATCAGGTCACATGCCTGGTGGTTCTTGAAGTTTGCTGTTATATACCTATTTATTGGCATAAAGGAACATGAATTTTGGAAAAAGAGCATTTTGCTGATTAATATATGTGTGTATGTTTTAGGTCTATTATGACTTTTGTTTCCCAACAGTGACCAGGCTAATACACCATAACTTGAAAATATATTAGTTAAAGTTATAATTTCATTTTGATCACACTTACTGAAATCTTTAAATGAATAATTAGCTATTATAATAAAACCTAAAACACAGAGAAATGTTATACTAGAACAACTATATTGTACAGGACACAAACATGTAAATTGCATGTTTAGTATTCAAGTCATATCAGACACATTTGTGTTTATCATACACAAATTATTATACAGTATAAATGCAGAGTATCAGAAATGTTTTAGGTAATCAAGTTTCATATGATCATAATTGCATAATTGCCTATTTTTCATGTATTCATTACTTCAATAAATATTTCTCAAATTCTAAAAGTAGTAATGATAATAATTAAATAAATATATATTGACAATTTTTAATGGGAGATTACTACTGGGCACTTAGTGTATTTCAATTTTTAAGAAAGTTTCACAGCAGCACTATAAAAGACAATATTTTTATTCTCATTCTAAAGATAAGGAAAATTATATTAAGAAAGAAAAATAACTTGCTGAGGGTCTCACAGCTAGTAAATAACAGAGACAGCCATTCCAGTCTGGCTCAGGGTAAAAAAGCCATTCTCTATTGTACCAACCAGTTCTGACAACATATAACATGCTTAAGATGGGTGTTATTTAATATTTTACTGTGAGTTATTTAAGTAAAACATCAGTGATATTCCTATTGGCATAATGGATATTCAGGTTTTCTAAAGGACTTTGTTGGTTTTGAAACAGATTCTGGGGAAAAGACGTTTTAATAAAATAAAGAAGGTATTTTATCAGGAAAATTAAGTTCAAAATAGGAGTCTAATTGCCTACAAAGCATTCTGCAAAAGATGTGTATTGAAAAATATTTAATTTGTAGTTCAATATCTCCCTCTGCTGTTAGAAAACACTAATGAAAATTGTTTAAGCATATATGTTTACTTAGATGTTTGTCTTTATACACTTAAAACATCAGAATACATTAAAATTTTCATAAGCTTTCTTTTATTCTGTGTTGAAATTGTGATTCTTATATTAAAAATTCTATTCCTAACTCTTAGACATTAAACTGATAGTATTAATAATTTATATCATTAATTTGCTCTCTTGAAAGATTATGACTGTCATAAAGTTGTTTTAGGTATTCATTCTATCTAGCAAGTATTACAAATAAAAGAAGAATGCAAACTTTTTCTGTTATCCCAAATGATAAATGTTTTCATCCATACTAATTTGAATTGGAATACTAATTTTCTTCCATTATAAATTAAAATTTAGGGGAAAATTTCCAATTTCAAAGATTTACAGGATAAGAAATTACTGTAACTAAACATATAATTTTTAAATAGCTACATAAATAAATTGACAGGCTCTAAATACATTTAAATAAAATTTCCTAATAATAAAGAATAAGAGTTACCAGTAACATTGTATTATGTATTTTATTGGTCAATATTATGTGTGTAATTAATATTGCTATTTAGTGGGAGAGAGTCTAAGAATTTTTTAGTATTGAAGAAGGGTTCTCATGAACACTCCCACTGAAAAGCCCAGGGACAGACAATTCGTAAAAGAAGAAATTAAACTAGTAAACTTTTTCAAAAGAATTATTCAATACAGAATTTTCAACTTAAAAACATTTTTGTTTATCATACTGGCAAACATGAAAAAAGCAAAATTCTTAGTGTTGAAGATATCGGACGTGGACAAGTCTGTACTCTCATAAACTGAGGATGAAAACAAAATTTTTTCCAGTATTATGGAGAAATAATCAACATACATCCCTGTAGAAGTTTCAAGTGTATAGCTTGATGGTTTGATTTACGTGTATTGTGAAATGATTATTACAGTAGGTTTAACTGACATCCATCCTCTTATACAGGTACAACAAAAATTAAAAAGTTCTCTTATGATGAAAAAAAAAAAAAAAAAAAGAATAAGAATCACAAACAAGAACCATAGATCATATAAATGTATTACATGATTTCAAGCATTTTTCTTTCTGAAAGTATAACACAGATATGAAAAGGAATATAACATTTTTTATTTTCTGTTAAGTGTTTTATAAGCTATTCCCTAAAATTATGTTTGTCGTCAGTAGTTGAATGGATAACATTTAATACTCTATGACAAATCAAAAAACCCAGAAATTTGAAGATTAGATAAGTAGAAAAATTAAGTACTTTTATCAAAGGACAGAGATATATAGCAATTAAATTAATCCAGAGTAATCTAGGTAGGGGAAAAAAGCATAAAATTATTTGTAATCTGATGAAATATATTTCATAATGAAATTAATATTTATAGAAATACCTAATATTATGGTTTAACATAGTGAAAGCTAAACTATACCTATTTGCTCCCATTTTTACATCTGGTTATGTAAACCTTGACCTCTTTGTAACAGTTTTTGTTCCTCTGAGCCAAAGGGCCAAAAACTTTACCCACTCTTCCTTACTCCTTCCAGCAATCTAACTGTCTGCCTTGGATTCATTGTGCCTTCCTTTGAAAGAAATAACTGCCTCTCCATTTTCTTTTCCACTTAAATCTTCATTGTGATGGTATAGCTATCATTCTACCATGCAGACCTCTAATAAATTTCTCTAATTTCTTCTTCAGCTATTCACTTCCTCAGTCACATACTGTTCCTTGTCACAGTCACCAAATGCCTCATCTTTAATACATGAATTTAAGTATGAAACACTCTTTAGTGGTTTGATAGTTTAACACCCAGCATCCTGGGAAGTAACCATACAAATCCAAAAAAAAAAAAAAAAAACCAGAAAAAATAATGAGAAAAAACTTGGTACATGCTGTTTGCCAAATTGTCTGGCATAAATATTCCCAGACCATCTAATTAAAAGATAATATTTTGAAATTATTGGGTGTAGAGTTATGAAAAGAAGCACAGAATCACACAATCAAGCCAATTCCAGCACACAACTAATCTCTCTGACTACAGTCTGCATTCCAGTCTCCCTGTTTGTTTAAATATTCCCATTACAGCTTATTTTAAACCCCATGTGAATTTCTAGTTAATTTTTATAGCCCAGTTTATCTTAATTTCCTATAATAAAAATAAATGTCTTGCTTACATGCACTCCAGTGCAGTTATTTCTAGCCAGGAATCTGTCCTCTTCACAGTGATTAAAAGGTCCTATCTCTGTACACTGTGGTGGTTACAAATTTTAAAGCCTTCAAGTCCCTCACTTCTAGTTATGGAAATAGGGAAAAAGAGAGAGAATGTGAAAGATTGCCAGAGAACTGTAAGGCAGACCCAGAAGTGGTATATATCATTTTCACTACATTACATTGGAGGTCTGGATGAACTAGATATTTGGTAGAAACTATGTGTCACTAGTTAGAGAAGGAAATGACAACCCACTCCAGTATTCTTGCCTGGAGAATCCCACTGATAAAGGAGCCTGGTGGGCTGCAGTCCATGGGATCGCAAAGAGTTGGCGATCTCATGACTGAGTGGCTAAACAACAACAGCAGTCACTAATACATTTTGTTTATTGCAACTGACTGATTTGTTTTTGAAAGTTGTTGTTTTTCAGTTGCAAAGTCATACCCGACTTGTTGCAACCCCATGGACTGCAGAATGCCAGGCTTCCCTGTCCTTCACTATCTCCCAGAGTTTGCTCATACTCACGGCCATGGACTTAGAGATGCTATCTAACCATCTCATCCTCTGCTGCCCCCTTCTTTTGTGTTCAGTCTTTCCCAACATCTGGTCCTTCGCCAATGAGGTGGCTCTTTGCTTCAGGTGGCCAAAGTATTGGAGCTTTAGTTTTTAAATAACAGTGGTAATATTTTGTATTCTCGTTGATTAATAATCACAGAACAGTTGCTTTTTTCTTCTGATGAAACATGCCATGTTCCTATTTTCCCTCAATTTGAGAGACTATATGATTAGATTCCCTTTGAGAACAGGAAAAAAAAAAAGCTATGGAAAACTGTGTCTGCCATGAAGAAGAATAAGGATGATGAGAAATATAATAGGTAAAATGTTAGGACCATAGATCTTTGCTGCTTTACCCCTCTTTTCTCAACTCATTTCTTAACCTTGAAGAAGGGCATATACGATAATCCAAATAAATACCAAATAACATAGAACGTGGAATCAACTAAAGATTATTTTCTCTGGATATGATGTGGAAAGAGTCATAAGTCCTTAAGACTCACATCCATCTATGTAACTATATTTGTAACTGTGGAAGGGTGATATAAGCCTAAGTAAATACTCATGTCTGAACTCGTTCTTGTGATTTTTATGATATAATGAAGTTCTCATGTACTTTTAGGAGATGATTTATAGAAAAAAGAAATTTAAAAAATGGTTGATTTATAATTTGGGGACATAGTTTGATTTGGGAATTTAATACTGCACATAGAATTGATTTTTGTTCTGGCATTTATGGAAAAATGAGTCATAATATGGCTTCAGTTCAGTTCAGTCGCTCAGTTGTGTCCGACTTTTTGTGACCCCATGAATCACAGCACACCAGGCCTCCCTGTCCATCACCAGTTCCTGGAGATCACTCAGACTCAAGTCCATCGAGTCAGTGATGCCATCCAGCCATCTCATCCTCTGTCGTCGCCTTCTCCTCCTGCCCCCAATCCCTCCCAACATCAGAGTCTTTTCCAATGAGTCAACTCTTCTCATGAGGTGGCCAGAGTACTGGAGTTTCAGCTTTAGCATCATTCCTTCCAAAGAAATCCCAGGGCTGATCTCCTTCAGAATGGACTGGTTGGATCTCCTTGCAGTCCAAGGGACTCTTCAAGAGTCTTCTCCAACACCACAGTTCAAAAGCATTAATTCTTCGGTGCTCAGCTTTCTTCACAGTCCAACTCACATCCATACATGACTACTGGAAAAACCATAGCCTTGACTAGATGGACCTTTGTTGGCAAAGTAATGTCTCTGCTTTTCAATGTGCTATCTGGGTTGATCATTACTTTCCTTCCAAGGAGTAAGCATCTTTTAATTTCATGGCTGCAGTCACCATCTGCAGTGATTTTGGAGCCCCAAAAAATAAAGTCTGACACTGTTTCCACTGTTTCCCCATCTATTTCCCATTAAATGATGAGACCAGATGCCATGATCTTCGTTTTCTGAATGTTGAGTTTTAAGCCAACTTTTTCACTCTCCTCTTTCACCTTCATCAAGAGACTTTTTGGTTCCTCTTCACTTTCTGCCATAAGGATGGTGTCTTCTGTATATCTGAGGTTATTGAGATTTCTCCTGGAAATCTTGATTCCAGCTTGTGCTTCTTCCAGCCCAGCATTTCTCATGATGTACTCTGAATGTAAGTTAAATAAGAAGGGTGACAATATACAGTCTTGATGTACTCCTTTTCCTATTTGGAACCAGTCTGTTGTTCCATGTCCAGTTCTAACTGTTGCTTCCTGACCTGCATACAGGTTTCTCAAGGGGCAGGTCATCTGGTATTCCCATCTCTTTCAGAATTTTCCACAGTTTATTGTTATCCACACAGTCAAAGGCTTTGGTATAGTCAATAAAGAAGAAATAGATGTTTTTCTGGAACTCCCTTGCTTTTTCGATGTGTGTATATATTTGTGATAGTGGGGTGTTTTTTTTGAAAAACATGAAATATATATGAGATTCTCATAATTGGAGTTGTCATTACTAAACATTTGGAAGGAAACTAAGCTTGTGATTTATACCCAGTGAAGATTAGCTGCTTTTGTATATTCCATATCCTCCCAACACCATGGCCAAGTGTATATGTAACTGAAGATCTCTTTTCGGTTTTCTTCTAGAGCTGAAGTACTTGAAAACACATAATGAATCAGGCTACAAAAGCTGCATGGTAAGATTTTTCTTTTTCTTTTTAAGGTTAGCCTGTGTTGCACAGTCCAATTAAAGATTTCAGATCTTGAGGACCTGCCTCCCCTCAGGTTAGTGTTTTTCTTTATGGTAAAGTTTTAAAACTAGAGGTACGTAAAAGGAATTTTAGCAATAGAAATATATAGAGAAGGCTGTCTACTCCCAAGTTGACTCTGGAGAAGCTATGTGCATGGTGTGTAAGTGTGGATCTTGTAACCCCCAAAACCCTGAGTAATGCCTAAGGTAACTTGGGTTTCCCCAATTTGTGTCTAGGAGAAGACATCATAGAATGGAAAATTTGGGGCATAGCAGACTAATTTGAGTGAATCTTTGAAATTTTACTCTTGCTTTATTTCCGTTTTCATTTAAGAGTTTTGCCTGCTCATTTCTCCAAGATGCAGAAATTGGCAGCCTTAGCTGAGGGTGTTAGGTCTGGGTGGACATCAGATAACAGGTAAGCTGTTGAAAGTACAGATTGACTGTCCAGCTGTCATCCGTCCCTCTGCACTCCCTGTCTTGTTTCTCCCAGGCAGTAGACAATACCTCCAATACCAAAAAAGTTGACCTGTGCACTGGCCACACAAGATTACTGATGATGGTTTTGTGGTTCCTGGCACTCTTCTGTCTGTATATAAAACATCTTCTCTCTCTAGATGAGTCACTAAATAGCTTAAATTTTATTTAAAGTTAATTACTCTTATTTAGTTGGGACTGCTTCACGTTTAGGAACCCAAATTGGAAAGAAGGATGTTGAGCTTCTTTATATCTCTACATGGACCCCCACTTACTCTGCCACCATTTGCATGCATCCGAAAGCAGTAGGGTCTGTGTGTGTCTGTGTGCCTCCCCATTCACATACGGAGACCATATTGTTTTTGGATGCATGCAAATTGGGATCGGCCTAGTAAAGAGAGGTCACTTCCCTGGTGGCTCAGATGGTAAAGAATCTGCCTATTATGCAGGAGACCTGGGTTCAATCCCTGGGTTGGGAAGATCCCTTGGAGAAGGAAAGAAGAACTCACTCCAGGATTCTTGCCTGAGAATCCCATGGACAGAGGAGCCTGGGGGGCTACAGTCCATAGGGTCGCAAAGAGTTGAACACAATTGAGCAATTAACATTTTCATTTTCACTTTCACTGGTAGCAAAGGCAGGACTTCATTGAAGCTAAGTGCTCTGTTATTCCTCTGGCATTTTCAGATGCTTAAAGTTGACTCTTTAACTTGAGGTGCAAATTGTGACTTATTTTATGGTGCTGCTTTACTACACACTCTGTGATACGGAAAATTGTGTTTCTCCAACTTCCTACTTCTGTTTCTTCCTCTTGTAGTTTCTTTCTGAGGTCTCTTCTGGTCTTATGCTTCCAAGAAGGTTTTGAGGACAAAGAACTTTAAAAATGGCTACAGATCTCCTATTTCCCTCTTAGCAAAACACTTGGTTCACGGCAACTCTTGGAGAGATTTCCTTGAAAGACTGTGGAGATTCTAGTCATTGTTCATGGAGTTCTCTTCTCTTACTCTGTCATTAGAGACCTGTTTTTTATAGTCTTCAACTTGCATTTCTAGGTTTGTGTTTGGCCCATGTCCATGTCTATCACTTCAAAATCATGGGGCACACGTTATGAGTGGTCTCTTTGAGCCCCTGCTCATCACAAATTAGAAAAAAAATAAATTGTATATTTCTCCTTTCCATGGAAATTAAGAAAATGGCACAGAATTACAACATTTTCCAAAGAAGTTATCTCTCCCTTCAGAATATACGTTTATACCTGAAGGCTTATGATGACTCTGGTCTCAAAACAGATTTCTGCACCTTTATTGTTTGTCTTACGTATGTTAAGTACCACCTTGTTTTGGGTATAGGGATCCTTGCCAAATATTTACTTATCATGGTGTTCTGATACCTCAGCCAAAAGTGATTTGGAACAAGTCACATTTTAACAATGTGTTACAACATTAAAATTAAATGATAATGTGATATCATCTAAGAACTTTAACTCAATTTTTACACCTGAGCTCCAATTAAATATCAGTTTGATTCGATGTGCATTCTTTTGTCATGTAAATACTTGTCTCTTTTATTTATTATGTCATTTTAGCTCCAGAAGATATAGAAGAAATTCTACAGCAGAAATAAATGTGATAGAATGTATAGGAGATACAGAGTGGGGAAAAAGAAAACTTAAAACCAAAATAATATCTGACAGGTCAAAAAGAGAATATAGGGAAGGACATGTCCTAGTCAAATCTGTCATGACCTTCTTCTGAGCATGGAGGGATGTATTAGAAAATTTAAATGGAAATCCAAAGGCCAGGGTCTTTTTCTTCCATCTCTGTTGGGGGCTGTAGGAAAAGATTATATTTTCATTAAAATCACATGACTGCAACAGTAAATTCCTGCATGATGCCTTCTAAAAAGCTAAACAGAGCCAACTATCTCATTAAAAGCCAATATAGAAATAGAATAGGTGAGATAATCCATGACAAGAATCAAAGAGAATCCAGTGGACTAATCATATATTTAAGTCTTACTGTCCCCATTGGCACAGATTGCATAACCCTTTCCCTATACAGATAGATGCCCTCTTGGAAAGGAAGAGGTAGAGAAAATCCATAAGATTGAGCTTTTATCTCTGTTATAAAGAAAGAAAGAAACTTAGGTGATACAATTTTATTTAACACTTCTTGATGTGAATGGTCTTCTTTTGGGAAACTACAAAATTCAGCATAAGGCAGGAAGTTTTTATAGAACAAAGAATAAAGATGAAGAAAGGGAAAATAGGAAATACCTGATTGGCTGAGGGTACACAGTCAGTCTTGTTTGCAGTGAGAAAGCCTAGATTAGGCTTGATGTTTGGGGATTGGAACCCTGGATATACTATACTTCTGATCAAGCAGAGCATTTAGAGGGACACTTTGATTATATATTTAAATCAGTGCTTTAATTTTTTTAAGCCAATGAAGTGGTGCTCTTTATAAATTCATTTTGGTAATTCTAACTGAAGGTAGAGAAATATACATCTATAACATAGGAATGTAGACATGTATAAACACACAGACACGAACAGAGGTCTTACAGCTTTCCTTTTAATATTTTAGGCATTAATAATGCAAAAGTCACCAGGTTACAAAATAATGGTTGTATTTAAATTGAGTTTCTGCCAGGTAGAATAAGTAATGGTTACCTGTTCAGATGATATAAACTTTTTTTCTAATATTTGTGGAGAAGACTTCAAAGATTTTTCATTTGCTTAGTTTCTGAATAGATTTCTCTCTGGATTTTTTTCTTCTGAAGTTTGTTCTTTGAAGAACTGTCTCTTAGTTCCTAGAGAAGACTTGCATCTCAAAGACACAAAGAAAGAATGAAAGTTCCTCTAAGAAGGACCTTTGTTTCTGGAGCACAGAATTTTTACAGTAAAATTGAAGGGGAGGGTTTAGGATTGAGGAAAAAATAGGCAGGTTTTTTTCTGTTCTACCAGTCTCAATTTTTCAGACAAGTTACACAAGTTGTCTGCAATTTATAGGACAGATGTTTTTAACTCCTCAAAGAATTGGGTTGCAACCCGAATTGCATTTTCTTCAATTTGCTTCTTAACATCGGAGAGAAGTCCTTCAACTAAGATAGAAATCAGATAATGCCTACATTCTAGATTAAGAGTTGCTTGCCATTGGAATGTTTCCCTCTGGGTTAATAGTTTCATTTTTTCTTAGAGAAGAAGGCCTAAAGAAAAAAAATCAGGTTTTAGTATCAGCTTCTGATTTGGCCAGCTTTAGCTGGGACAACCAACAAATATTCCTGGCAGTATTGAATGACCCAATAAATGAGAGAGATGTCCTTAAAGAGGGTGCAAAAGATACTACCCTTTTAAGATGAACAGCCACTTCCAAAGAGGCAAAAAGACTTAAACCTGAGAATTGACAGGAGTCCAGGGGACCCACACTGCAAATAAAGCACAATTCACATTCCTGTCAGGCCATACCTAATTACAGTTGGTGCCAAACCCACATTTCTTTCCTTATCATGTCTTTGGATCCCCAACCAGAAGGTTGAGGTGCCTGCATTTGCAAGAACTGACAGTCTGAGTGCCTCAGGTTAGCAGAAAGCCAAGCCACCCTTCTCAGGACAGAAAATGAAACAAACAAGAAATATTTTTAGCCTTCCCTGGAATGGAATATTTATCCCTGGGAGAGAGAAGAATCAATAACCAATACCAGGCCATGTGAAATTTTATCTTCTCTCAACTGGACACTCCAGAGATTTGAGAGAACTGACTTTGGTAAAAATTCTCACTCTTTGCTGACATATGCTAGTTTTCTTAAGATCCCATCTTAGGATCACCAAAGTGAGCTGGGTTTAAAGTAAAGAATGTAGCCCCAGTAACTAAGAGAATATGGCATGGTTTTTCATCAGTGTTAATTTCAGCTTCTCCTTAATTATTTAAAGGAACAACTGGTAGCAGAGTTCTGTTAACCCTGGGAGATGTTCATATGGGGCTTCCTTCAAGGCTAGATTGGGAGCGTTCGAGTTGGAATTTGACCAAAGTTTCAAGGACAGTCTTTTTTTTCCCCCAGTGTCCTAGTTGATTGAAAATAAGACACTATTTTTTTTTTCTGCCAGTGCTTCGATGGTGGACCCCTGTGAGGGTGAAGTCGGGGGAGGCGCAGGTGTTTTGTTTCCAGCTTTGCAGCTGCTGCTGTTGTGAAACTTTTGTTTCCAGTTTGTGATTTCTTCAGAGAGGAAAGGGAGTTCAAATAGAAGGTTTGTAGACAGAATATAGAAGGATAGAGGGGAGTAGTGGGATTTGTGTTAGTATTATAGTCTCTTATTTTCAGTATCTATTGTGTCTTTAACTTTGCACTAATCTTTTTATTATGAATCTTTCAGTTAAGCTGTTTTGGAAATTTGAAGTCTTTTGGAGGCTTCTGATTGTCCATGAAAATAAGTATCCCATTCAGTTTGATTTGAGGAGTCTTGCTTGCAAGTGCACTTCTTAAATGATTGGTCTTAGCTAATTGGAACATTCCCATCATAGCCATTGTAATATGTGGAGATCAGAAGTTAGTATGGAGAATGAAGGGCATGGGTACTTGGTGGTGTTTATTCCATTACTTCAATCCCTTGTAGTTACAGTTTTACATAAAGGGAATTTCAAGTTTTCTAATTATATATGTTGAAGTATGTCTCTTGAAGAACTCTTTGAGTTTTGTCTTTGGTAGACAAAAATGTATGCCTGTGTCAGCATGAAATAAATATATATCCCAAGACTGGAAAGAAGATGTGATAAAATTGAAAAGTCTTTATGATGCACTGAATACTTTCAACCTGATGAGTCCTTTAAGTTTGCTTTGGGGAATGCTAAATTTGTGATTATGTACATGGAGGAATTATGGGCAAAATCAGAAGATGCTGTTTTCAAGGAAATTTCCATCAGATAAAGTTTTGGGTGGAAAGTTTACAAGTCTTACTGTTGTTTTTGCTTGTTTGTTAAAATGTGACAAAGTGTGCACCAGAAGAGAAAGGTACTCATTTCTAAATACAATACAGAGCTCCTCTGGAGCTCAGATAGCAAAGGCACACTCAACATGAGAAGAGCACCCCCCTGATTATGACGAGGTTACCTCAAAGTAATGGAGAAGGCAATAAAAATGTGAAGCTACAAAAAGGAGAAGTGCATGTAAGACTGACATGATCAGATTGGCTTGTGGGCGTCAGATGTTGATGCTGAGAGACGCTGTAGAAACCAGTAGAAACATGCTGGGGGATATTACAGGGTCTGAGATTGAAAAGGAAAACTGACTTGTTTTAATCTACAGGTTAGTAAAATTGAGGAATATTTAAATAGTAGTATGTATCTTTGGAGTTTAGGTATGTTTAATCATGGCTCTTGTTTTTGGATATTTGATATATTACTAAAAAGCCCCAAGTTAAATTATTTACTGCAACCATCTAATTATTGGTATTGCATTTTATCTAATTGGAATGAGTTTCCTATAAGGGCATTCTAGTTAGAGGTGATGTATATGTATACAGACTGCCTTATTTTAAAGTGAACAAAATATGAAAAAAATGTGGTTTCTTAACATGATAAATTTAATTCATATGGAAATTGATTTGTATGGAATTATTCCGAATGAAATTTAAAAGGTTTTGTTCTATTATATTAATTATTATTGATTATTATTATCTTATTTATACTTATAGAGCTATAATTTTATAATGCCATTCATAATACTAGTTTTAGCATATCATTTTGCATAACAAGTGGTAGGTCTGTTGAGGCACTAAATACATAGGAATTTTTTTTCTTTAAATATTTCTTAAATATTTCAGTAAGATGTATTATCTGTTATTATTATTGTATTAATAATGTTAAATTCATAAATATATCAGGTAACAAATGCTATTGAATTCAATTATTTGAATATTAATAGTTTTTTAAATAAAATATAATATTGCAAGTACTGCCATCTGCTGTAAAAGAGCTATCATAGCCATGAGATAACAGTGTGGTAATGGTTCTATACTTAATTGAAGAGAATACTGTACAGGAATTCCAAGTTACCCCAAAACTTATATAAATATAGAAAATAAATCATTGAGATAGAATATTTTTTAAATGCTTCAATATTTAATTTGTAAAATATATCAATTCACCAATAGCTTTTGACTATAAAAACAGTCTGTCACTTCCTAACAACTTTCAATATATTGCACTGTATCTTCTGAAGAATTAGAGCAGTCAGTTTTTCTACATCATCAGATCAAGAAATGGATGTCTAACTATGTCTGATATCACCAGTTTTGCTTGCTTCACAGGTAATTACAAGTATAATTTTGAAGATTAGTTACTGGTAGAAAAATCTTATTTATCTGAATTACACAAGTCTCAAGATGTATGTATTTTTAAATTTGGAGGAAAAAAAAAAGAAAAAAAATAAATTTGGAGAAAAGAGTACATCTAGGAGAAAAGAAATTGAAATTACTAATGACCTATGGATATGTACAATTTTTGTTAAATTTTAAAGTCACTATAATAATAATTTCATAGAAATATGTCTGAAATAGTTTATAAATGTATTTTAATGTTTTAAAGTATTAATTATTTGAGATAATGCTTTAAAATGATTCTAATTAAAAGCTATATATCAATATCAACAATCATTACAGCACATATGATACTTCTCCAGCAGATGGTAACACTGAAAAATCTCCAAAATATCTTAAAAATTATTTAAATAGTCATGACAAAAATCAGGAAGTAATGTAGTGTTTTAATTAAGGGAAAACTAGCACAAATGAAATAAATTGCTGCATGTTTTCCTTTAGTTAGTTGATGAAAATATGATTTTCATTTCCCAGAGATTTGACCAGAAGTCTTTATTAAATACATCAGATGAATCTTATGGCTAAAAACTGAATTAATTTATTTATTAAACAATGATCTATTTGCTAATGTTTACATGATATTACAGTAAAGCTGTCTATCATAAAAGGTAGAAATTTCCCAGCAACTTAGAAGACATAAAATTATTAAAATACACCAAAGTAACACAATAGAAAAGGTTTACCAAATTCCTAATAAATTATCTCAGAACCTTATTTTCAAATAGAACAGGGACCATGGACTAAACTTGTGAATAAGCAGTTGACAAATTTGTTTAACAGATAAGTGGGTCTTAGAAACACTATTTTAAGTGAATGGAGCCATTGAAACCATAAAGCCAGTGCAAAATTGTGAATTGAATGTATGGTACAGAATGCTATAGAGAGACATGAGAATTTTGGAAAGCACAAAATGAATATAACTTGTTTCATCTATTGAGATACTTTAGAATTTAATAGGACAATGTGATAATTGAGGCAAGATGATATAAAACATGAGAAGGGATTAACCTCTAATATATTTCAGATGAAATTTATAATTATTGTGGAAGAGCCATGGAAGACTTTGTGGTCTGTATGAGCCTAGAGACCCAATAGAAAGTCAGCACTAAAATAGGAGGTAAATACCATAAAGGAGTTACAAGACAAGAAAATGTGAATGGTAAATGTCTAAGATAGTTTTAATATATGTTTATTATATAGATTACATTTGCCATGGAGGAATGCACATGATTACACTCCTGTGAGGCATTACAAGTATAGAATCGGTATAGAAAAAATAAAATTAAATATGGTTAGAGTAAATGGAGATGGCTAGAAGTATTATTGGCAATGTGAGTTGGATCTCACGATGCAATACCTTAAAGAGTTTTTCAGAACATGGCAATTCTAGCAGTTTTGGAGTAGAGAGGTTGAAGACAAGGAGAAAGACTAGAGATATAGGCAACATTTCAATGTAAAGTTAACTAGACTTTAGATTTATTTTAATAGAATATAAAAACAGATAAGAGATACTGACACATACAGAGAGACATTGCTTTAGACAGTGGTGGGAAATTTAAGTAGAGGGACAACAAAAATTATTAAATCCATAATTCATCACAGCTTTAAACATATTACATTTGCTTATCTTGAATGTTTGAGTTTTGTTGGCATTAACAAAAGATGATTGTAATGAGGAAAAATAAAACATGTTAAAGAAAATTCATAGTTGTTATGCATATCTAAAGTTACACTGACAAAAATTAGAGAAGAAAACAGACTGTGAGATTATAAAAATATGAACATTTTTCAGCCCTTTTCTGGGTAAATACTATCAAAAAGTACAGGAGTAAGCACAGAGTTAGTGCATATATGGATGGAGAACCACCTATTGAAGAAACATGACCACTGACGTGAGTGAGGGGGATTTGCGTGTCAACTATCAATTGCATGTCTCTTTAGAAAGTGTGAACAAGTATTTAGGAGATTATGGGGACAGACTATCTGAAAGTGTCAGCGTGAATTCAGTGCATGGAACAAAAATTAAATATATAAAGCAGAAAAGAATTTAATACAGAAAAGGAGAAGATATTCCAGTTGTGCTTCTGGTTCTGTTACCACACAGTTGCAGCACCTGTGAGCAGATTTAGAAGGATGTCTCTGTTAATTCATCAAAAAGGCAGTAAGAATATGGCCTCTGTTAATTATTCATCCAAATCTCCTTTCAGTGCATCTCACTGGAACCAACTTTATATTCAGAATCCTAGCTGCAAAGGAGCATGGTTTAGTTTCTCATAATCTGTGATTCAGGGTGCTCATAGAAGGAGATGCTGAGTGAAGCCCAGAAATGTGAGTGAGGATGGAAGAGTAAGAAAGGATTTTGGTTGATGGAATAAATGTGACAATGAGAATTTAGGTCTGAAACTAGTTGTAATGCTAATGTTGAGGGTTACTCTGAGTTACAATTGAAAATACTAAGACATGAAAAAAAATGCACACAAGAATAATATGAGACTACTCAAGAGTTGCATCTTCTCTTATTGCCAGAAACATACTTTTCAGCATTTTATAAATAATAATGATTGGAGTATCTCCAGTGACCTCAAACATATGAACTCTGGCATGAGAATATACATATGTACTCTAATAATATAGTTAATAAAAAGGGGGATAATTGTCCTCTCAAGACCTTCTAGGCAAAAAGAATGTGTAGCTGAAAATAGTAAACCTTTTAAGGACTTGAAAATTTAGGAATATTCACAGATTATTTCAAAAGCATTGTTGAGTTGAAGTCAAACTGACTTGAGAACCAGCTAACATAGGCTTTTCCTTTTTAAAATCACAATCTGTGCAATTGTGGGTATTTCACTTAATACACCTAAGCTTTTTTTTTTTATATTTCTGTGTGCTCAGACGCTCAGTCATGCCCGACTCTTCAGGACCCCGTGGACTGTACCCTGCCAAACTCCTCTGTCCATGGGATTCTCCAGGCAAGAATACTGGAATGGGTTGCCATTTCTTCCTCCAGGGATCTTTCTGACCCAGGAATTGAACCTGTGTTTTCTGTGTCTCCTGCATTGGGCAGGTGGATTATTTACCACTGAGACACCTCAGGAGTGTACTAAGGTTAAAGGAAGGGATTTTCCTGATGTTTAAATAAATTTTTGAAGAATCAAGAGCCATATCCAACTCAGTCTGATTTCCAGGTCTGCACTTTCTTAACAGCCATGTTAGATTGCCCCCTGGAGGATAACTTATGGTTGAGATTTGCCCAAGACAAATTATTCCCAGTAAGGAAGTCTCCAGCAAGTGGAGAAAAAGTAAGTTACAGACACTGGAATCAATTTTAAGGTAACTGGTCCTCTACAGATACAAGGTAGTATCATGAAGTGGTTAAAAGAGGAACTAGAATGCAGGCAAAACTATGTAACCTTGAAATTCTATTCACTCTGCTAGTTGCCTTATCTATAAATTGGGATAATAAAATACCTATCTTTTGATTTGTTATGAATGTTTGATTAAATTTAAGTTGACTCACTGTAGGTTATAGTATAGAGCTTGATGTTTGATAATACTTACTAGATATTTAACTGTTTTAGAGCATTTATTTTCTCTTAGCACAATAGAGTTATTTAAAAAAAAAATGATGGGGCTAGATATCATTTACCTGCCTACCTTCCCACTTTGAAAAAAAAAAAAAAAGAAAATTGAATTTAGCACTTTTCTTTTACCAGTGGTACAGCCCTGAAATATACTAAAGAATAAGTTTCCAGTCATTTTTTTCTGCCATAGCAGATGCCTAGCTCAATGAAAGAGTATGTGTTACAATTAGAATCAGGTTTATAATTCCATGATCATGTTTAGATATTAAGTTTGACATATCTCGTATGTGGTATGCTCAGATTTTTTGTTCTCTATTACACATGCATTTCACTGAACAGAATATTTCTCATGATTATCATTGATAAAAACAAAAATTAAACTCACATATTTTTATTTAGGATATCTAATTCTGTCCATGTTTTAAAAGAGTTGTTCAATTGTTAAGTTTTTTCCACCTGTTTCAACTCCAGGGACTACAGCACACCAGGCTTCCCTGTCCTTGATTATCTCCTGGAGTTGACTCAGACTCATGTCCACTGAGTGTGACAGGATGCCATCTAACCATCTCATCCTCTGCCACCCCCTTCTCCTCTTGTCCTCAGTCTTTCCCAGCACCAAGGTCTTTTCCAGTGAGTCGGCTCTTCACATCAGGTGATCAAAGTATTGGAGCTTCAGCTTTAGCATCAGTCTTTTCAACGAGTATTCAAGGTTGGTTTCCTTTTGTATTGACTGGTTTGATCTCCTTGCTGTCCAAGGTACTCTCGAGTGTTTTCTCCAGCACCACAGTTAGAAAGCATCAGTTCTTCAGCACTCACCTTTTTTTATGGTCCAGCTCTCATATCCATACATGACTACTGGAAAAACCATAGCTTTGACTATACAGACTTTTGTCAGCCAAGTGATGTCTCTGCTTTTTAATATGCTGTCTAGGTGTGTCGTAGTTTTTCTTCCAAAGAGCAAGTGTCTTTTAATTTCATGGCTGCAGTCACCATCTGCAGTTATTTTGGAGCCCAAGAAAATAGTCTGTCACTGTTTCCAATTTTTCCCCATCTGTTTGCCTTGAAGTGGTGGGACCAGATGCCATGATGTCAGTTTTTTGGATGTTGAGGGTTTTTTTTTTTTTTTTAATTTTTTTTTAATTTTAATTTTTAACTTTACAATATTGTATTGGTTTTGTCATATATCAACATGAATCCGCCACAGGTATAAGCCAGCCTTTTCACTCGTCTCTTTCACCTTCATCAAGAGATTCTTTAGTTCCTCCTCACTGTCTACCGTTAGGGTCATGTCATCTACATATCTAAAGTTATTGATATTTCTCTCAGCAATCTTGATTCCAGCTTGTGATTCATCCAGCCTGGTATTTTGCATGATGTCCTCCACATATAAGTTAAATAAGCAGATTTAGGGAACATTCCTAAACATTAGAATTCTGACTAACCCACTTTAAGTCCTGTAAATTCAAATAATGCAAATATTAGTCTTCAACAAAGTGAGATCCTTGTTGTGAAGCACCTCTGTGACTCTCAGAACTGTATTTCACACGCAACATCTTTCTCTGCACTGACTACTAAGCACCAGTGCTGAATATTTTCTTGGCTTGGTTATGATTCATACCCTTTCCTAACAATAGCATCTGTCGAGGTCTTAGCTAGAGATATTTTTATTTTCTCTGAACTGTGATTTTCCAAAGCTTGAACGTTTGGGATCTTCATTTGAATGGCAAGTGATAAGATGACTGCATTACAGATAATGAGGACTGTATCTAGGGGCCAGAAGGAGAAGGTTAAATTGATGCAGAAGCTTCCACAGTTCTGGTAAGAGCTACTGGAGGCTGAGCGAGCAGAGGAGGATCATCAGTCTTAAGACACAACAAAAGAACCTGAATGTTTATCCAACTGCTAAAAGACACTGAGAATTCATTCATATATTATAATGTTTTACGCACCTTATTCAACTAGGGAGACCAAAAAGGAGTCATGAGGGAGATTAAATGAGTTACGGAAGATGTTCAGTGTATTCGTGGTCCCTATACATCTGTGACACTTCTCTCTCTTAGTTTTTGTTTTAATTATGTCGTGGTTTCTCAGTTCATTGCATTATCCCTTTAATAAGGAAAATTTTCAGGATTTTGTGTTCAGATATTTTGTAAAGTGAAGGGGGAAATTTATTTCTCTCATTAATTAAATTTTTTAAAAAAGCACTTATACACATGTAGTATATTATTTTCAGTCCTCCTTCTTGATATAATTAAGGCACATAATTTCTTCATGTATATAATTTAAAAGCAAAGGATGTCTGGGTACTAGAAAGTGTAACATTAATTTCTAGCTTATATGAAGCACAAAATAGTAATAGTTGCTCTCCTGAATGCAGTCACAATTCATTGACTCTCTATTATGAGATTTGATCTTAAGGAGATTAGTCTGGTGGATTTTAATCATGGTAAATTCTATAGCATGATTTTGTTATTAAGCACACCATCTAGAATATACATTAAGAGGACTGATATTCATCTACAGCTGGTATTTGTCAAGAGAAATGTGATACAAAAATTGCTTCCGTCTTTATGAGCCACCAGTGGTTTTAAAATACTATTTTTGGGAAGATATCAGTATGCTATTTAACGTACAGATGACTCTAATATAAAAAGAAAAGCACTCTTTACTGTTTTAACTTTGCTTAGCATTGAATTAATCAGATGATTTTCTAATGATTAACATTTGTTTAAATGTAAGATGATTTACATCTGTCTAAATTTTAAAATGCATTAGCTATTATTTAAAATTATGGATTAAATAAAGTAATATTTTCCAAATACATACAGATTGGTTACAAAATTATCGAGCAAAATGATCTATCTCTCTAATTAAAATTTTGAAGCAAATGAATTCAGTTCTCTTAAGTGTTACACTCACTGTCAAAAACTAGTGAAACCAAATATCTACACACCATAGGTGTAAAACTAACACACACACACATACACACACAAAAACTAACACACACGTAAAGCAAAAGTGGTTATACAATGACTTAATTGTTTTTATTTTTCTCATTTTTACACCTTCATAAGCTGCAGTTTTTATGTTTTTAGTCTTTCAGTAATTCCACAGAATTTAATTTTAGTTTCTTAACACTATAAATCTTATGGTATTGAAAGGGAAAGAAAAATCTCATAAACCAGGTGAAGTTGCAAATTCTGTCTGTATGAACAATTTATTCCTGATTATTATGAATGGTTTTCCATTTTATAGATAAATTTATGTCAATAGAAATACACAGCTCTCATAGAGATTTAATTTTATGTAATATAAACTTTCTTCTGAAATTGTCTAAGTTCATTCATTTCACCAGTACTATTTCTTTAAGGGCTTCCCTGGTGGCTCAGTGGTAAAGAATCTGCCTGCTACTGCAGGAGATGCAGGTTCCATCCTTGGGTTGGTAAGATCCCCTGGAGAAGGAAATGGCAACCACTCTAGTTTTCTTGTCTTGGAAATCCAATGGACAGAGGGGCCTAGTGGGCTATATAGTCCATGGGGTCAGAAGAGTTGGACACAACTTCATGCATAAACAACAAGAACATTTCTTTGAAAACTACCACACCATATCGCTGTAGTCAGTTTCCTGGAGGATCATGGTGGAACCCAGGCTGTGTGTCATGTGTAGACACATGTGAATTGTTCATCACATTTTAAATGATTTAGGAGGCACATATGCAATTCTTTTTTTCTAGGTAGGCAAATATGAAAACTGAATCATAGTTAAATTAAAGAAAGCTGGAAAAAATAGGTATTGTATTGGGAAATGGAGGAAATGATATGTATAAATAAAACCCTACACAAATTCCAAGAGTGTTTACCACACACTAAATTATCTAAAGTGCTCAGAGGAAACACTGCATTCACAGATTTAAGATACCAATGGGGAAACCTGTAAATCTAAAGAGAAGGTATAACGTGTTTAAATACATATAAGCAAAAACATGGAATTTCCAGTATGTTTGTAATAGTTAATTTGAAGATATGTGGGAAATTATTTCATTTGATGTGAAAATAAAATTATCAAATGCCTGAACTAAAATTAGTGAAATAATTGTGTATTATTTGTTAAAAGAGCAAAACTTTATTAAAAGACAGAAGATCATGTCTGGACTAATTTGAAGCATATCACATCTCAGAAACTAACATTGAGAATTGTGAGTTCTGTTAAAAATTAGTACATAGTTCCCTAGTGGCTCAGAGGTTAAAGCATCTGCCTGCAACGTGGGAGACCTGGGTTCGGTCCCTGGGTCGGGAAGATCCCCTGGAGAAGGAAATGGCAACCCACTCCAGTATGCTTGCCTGGAGAATCCCATCGACGGAGGAGCCTGGTAGGCTGCATGCAGTTCATGGGGTCACAAAGAATCGGACAAGACTGAGTGACTTCACTTTCTTTCTGATGTAAATATAAAGTAGCAGTTGAGTTGATAATTGTTTTACTGGAGGTGGAAATAGACAAATTTGCCCCCTGGGTGGGGAGGGCGGAAAGAACAGAAGAAGGTGGGGAACTAAGTCTTGTCTATAAAAAAAACATATTCATGGTTTGAATACAAGACTGTCATTGGTTGAATACAAGACTGACAAGTAGATAAAAGATAATAGAAGCATGAATCCAATAAAATAAACCAGGAATATTTGTGAATCCAGGAATAAAAGTAATTGATTCTTTTATATTAGATTTTGCTCTTATATTTTAACTGTTATGTAAACTACATAAAGAAAACTAAATAGCAAAACTATTTTTATAATTTTTAAAATAAATGAAAGCTCAGAAAAATTAAATAACCTGAACAAATCAGCTTATAAATATTATCAAAATCTGAATCTAGAAAATCTGGCTTTGGAAATTGAGCCCATTACCATAACACTGTATCATCTTTAGTGTTTAATAAATATTGCATTTCTTACTACATGGAGAAATGACAGGATACTTAACAAATGATTAGGAATAACACTTTTATCTGTTTACCAAAATAAAAATCAAATAGACAAAAATTAAAACTCTAATAAATAATAAGTGTTGTATTTCTGCCTCATATCATGTACTTGATAAACTTTAGATGGGTTAAAAAGATAAATTTAATAATTTTATAATCTTTGAATCTTAAAATATATAAGGACTTTTCTAAGTAAGACATACCATGTAAGAGCCTCAGTAACTTAGATTCCTGGCATACAGTACTTAATACTCATTTGTTGAACAAAAGTAAGATTGAATGAATGAAATAGATGAATAAAATAAGATAGTTGTTATATGACTTTACACATATGTTCTCAAGGGAAGATTTATCATCTTTTTCCTCAGCTATGGTTTTCCCTGTGGTCATGTATGGATGTGAGAGTTGGACTGTGAAGAAGGCTGAGCGCCGAAGAATTGATGCTTTTGAACTGTGGTGTTGGAGAAGACTCTTGAGAGTCCCTTGGACTGCAAGGAGATCCAACCAGTCCATTCTGAAGATCAGCCCTGGGATTTCTTTGGAAGGAATGATGATAAAGCTGAAACTCCAGTATTTTGGCCACCTCATGCGAAGAGTTGACTCACTGGAAAAGACTCTGATGCTGGGAGGGATTGGGGGCAGGAGGAGAAGGGGACGACAGAGGATGAGATGGCTGGATGGCATCACTGACTCAATGGACGTGAGTCTCAGTGAACTCCGGGAGTTGGTGATGGACAGGGAGGCCTGGCGTGCTGCGATTCATGGGGTCGCAAAGAGTAGGACACGACTGAGCGACTGAACTGAACTGAACTGAATCTTCTCTTATTCATGCCTTATCCTAAAAGAATGTCAATAGTATTTAAACTGTTTTTAAGACTCTCTGCACATAATACTGGGGATCAGTAATAAATTTTAGATATTACTTGGTCACAGGTTCAGACATTACATTTTGTCTGTGCAAGGTACAACAGGTGGTATCTCAACTAATCAAGTGAGTCTGTCAGAAGAGTATTCTGTATATCCAATTATGACTAGGAAAAACGAGAGATGGAAAAGTTAATTTTCTTTTCAGAATGATTCTATGGATAAGGGAGGCCCTGTGACACACCTCCCCCCACCCTGCCACCAGTCATACACAGAACTTATATGCAGGGGCATCCATTTAGGATATAGCTTTGATGGCAGTTAAATTTTAAACTTCTATAAGGAAAATTGGAGTTTGAGTTGGTATCATCTGTTGGCATAATACTGTGTATAAAGACTCTCTGAGTAGACCTGAATAAGGGGAATCATATAAGGCACTGATTAGATTTCTTTAGAATACTCTGAAGATTAAGGACTTGCCTTTAAAGTTTATCTAAATCCTTAATTCAGTCTAAGAAGATTCCACTGAATCTTTGTGGACCTGACTGTCCTACAATTCTTGCTACTTTATGCATCTACAGACACACACACACACACACACACTCACACACACAAATGAGTGCATTGCACAAGCCAAACTATGTTTTAGAATTCTTGACTTTTTTTTTTAGTTCTTTGTAATCCAAGTTTTCAGTCATAATGCAGCTTTTTAAAATTATAAGAAATCTTCTAAAATTTTTAAATTGTTATTATATTCTTATATAACTACATATAGAAGTATCAGTGTGTGTATGCTTATGTAAGCTCATACATGTAATTGGTTAGAAAATATATGGGAGATTGTCTCATTCAAAAAGCAAATGAAATTATTAAAACATTATACAAACAGGCACACACACACTTTTCACACACTTCTCAAACTCTAGGATATAGATGACTTATTTTAATTTATCTTATGTTACCATTATACAAGAAAAATACTATACTGAATCCAGGAAAAATAAAACTAGGATCAGTAGAAGTAGTTTATTTAAAACAGACTTAAATTTAAGTAGTAACATAAGAATAGCTTGAAAACTTTCTGCAGAATATTTTGAAAAATTTTAAATGAGAGTCTTATATTGTTTTTGTTTCCTAAAAGCCAGAGAAACTATCCTTTTCTGAAATACATTTATGTGATTGCTTAATTAATATAGATAAAATGGAGATGAGCTACTCATTAACATACAATTAATTTGATTTTATTTTTTTGAAAGAAAAGTTAGTTACAATGCTGTAAGCTTTGCTTTGTTTGTTTTTCTCCTTGTACTAGTTGTAAAAAGCCAGAAGTCACTTTATTATTCTACAATACTTTTTAAATTAATTCCTCACCAGCAAGTTCTATAAACCACACTCCTCAAGTATATAATAAACCATCATGTGTTTAACTGCATCAAGATCACAAAAATGTACAACCATTTTCTCATTGCTGTTACTTCTAGATGAATTAGAGTGTTATCTTCAAGATTCCTTAACCAACATCACGTTAAACATTGTAAAACAAGTTCTTAATCTTTACTTCACATCTTTTCTTCGTGTTTAGCTTTATGATCTCTAAAACAAAAGCCTTTGAGGCATTCTTACTAGGCTGTTTATCCTCTTAGATAGAAAAAAAAAAAAAAAAAAAAAAAAAAACCTTGAAGAAAAAGAAGTTACTCATACCATTAAAAAGGTAGAGAGCAAAATTGAAATGTGAATAAAACTCAGTTTTACTTTATCCTGCATATTGCTTTTTATAACCTCCAGCAACTTAGAATAGCCATAATGCATAGTATATTTGCACAGATAAAAGTGATGGATATATTCCCCATTAAGATTCTTACCTCAAAGGACTGCTAAAACTTTTTATTTTTTGGCAGAATAATAAAAAAGTATTACGATCAAGTTTCAGAACCCTTTTTTATTTTTCCAGACTCTTATTTTTCCTTTTGATTTTTGAACTCTCAGTAAAAGCAACCAGAAGGCTCTGAGAAGTAGCATAAGAGACAATGAAGATTACATGTATTGGCTAAGCAACAAAAGAGTTGCTCTCTTTTACTGGCTATTTATTTGCAAAATAGTAAATGGATTATTCCTTCTCTATAAATCTAGAACTGAAAGCAAATATAGAATACAAAAATGGCTTTAACCCAGTAGGTACCTAAGAGTATCTATGACCTTCCATTTTTAACTTGAGTTTCAGACAGACATGCTTCAGATGAAATATTGCAGTTCTCACTGTCTTTTAAAAAAACAATATCATCACTGTGCTGGCATTTTCTTTTACGCTGACACTAGAATTACTAATACCACTATAAGGCTGTCTGAAATTGCTCTTTTCTAAGCTGGTAATTTCCCTTTTTCATTTAATATCTTTTACAGACTGTCTTCACTCTAGAGGTTAGCAGTTCATTTCCATTGAAATATTCATTGAAATAATAGTATTTTCAGGACCTGAGATGCTGAAAGTAACATAAGAGAACTTGTTGAAAGCTTTTATTTTATTTTAGATATTTGCTAGAAAAAAATTTGAAATCTCTTTCATGCTAAATATGGAGAAATCTATAATAAATTGATAATATACCACCAGGTATTATGTAAAACAATATATATGTGTGTGTATTTAAAATAATTATAATAAATTAGTCACATCTTATTACTAGTAATTTTATTAAAAATATAAATAATTATAATAGTCACATCTTATCTCTAGTAATTTTATAATATTCTGATATTTTCTCATAGAAAGATTTTTCAAAAAAGAGGAAAAGATACAACATGAAATTGTATTATTCAATACACAGATCTGACATGACATGTGTTTTCCAGTTCAGGCTGTGGCTATCTCAAATGGTCTTAAAACTGGTATATTATGATCTAGTTTGAAAGGTACAGGAAAGACTCTTTCCCATGCCTTTCAAGTAAGTTACATTTATTCAAAATTATCAATTAAGTTATGTTTGTTCAAAATCAAAATAATCTAAAACTTGCTATGATGGAGGACAGTGTAAAGCGATATATCTCAATAGTTTTTGCTCAAGCCGTTCCTTCCGTTACTTGGCATCTATTTGTCACTTGTGATTAGGCTAGGATAAAATAATCATCAAATGAAGTTCTTGTTTTAATCTGATTTCATAGTGCAATGATGATATGTGAATAGCTTTCATGAAAATACAAGAAAAATATCTACTCTGTAGATTTTTTGAGCTTCCATTAAAGTACAAGAAAAATATCCACTTTGTATATTAGCAAAAAAAGAATAAACTTGTGTACTTTGAAGTGTATAGTACATTGTGCATTCCAAAAACACTTTTCTGAGTTCTTCTTATTTTGGAAGAACATAAATTATGCTATTCATAAATACCTTATACAACAGTTTTTGGAAAATAAGATCAAGTTTATAATAGTGCCACCACTCTACGGGGTCGCTGAGGGTCAGACACGACTGAGTGACTTCACTTTCACTTTTCACTTTCATGCATTGGAGAAGGAAATGGCAACCCACTCCAGTGTTCTTGCCTGGAAAATCCCAGGGACGGGGGAGCCTGGTGGTCTGCCGTCTATGGGGTCGCACAGAGTCGGACACGACTGAAGTGACTCAGCAGCAGCAGCAACCACTCTACACACAGGCCCTTCAAATCTAAACATACAGGAAAACCAGATGCACCAAACTGGTGCATGTTTGCTTATTCTGAAGATAGACATATACTAGTATTCAGGAAAAAGCAACCAACTAAACAAACAGATCTTTGTATTAATTCATCAAAGACTCAGCTGGGCAGATATCTCAGTGTATTAGCAGAGCATATCTGTGAAAGAATAGAAATATTAATAGATTGGCTGTGTCTCTCTCATTCACATTTCCCTCTGCTTCACCCTTAGAGGATTTATTTATAAATGCTGTATTGCCTGTCATTGACTCCAGAGTGCCAGTTACTCCCATCACAATGTTTCACCTCTCACTGACTATTGTTGTTACACATTTTCTTCCAAAGTTCTTTTCCTTCAGTTCAGTCGCTCAGTTGTGTCCGACTCTTTGCAACCCCATGGACCACAGCACACCAGGCCTACCTGTTCATCACGAACTCCCAGAGATTACCCAAGCTCATGTCCATTGAGTTGGTGATGCCATCCAACCATCTCATCCTCTGTCATTCCCTTCTCCTCCTGCCCTCAATCTTTCCCAGCATCAGGGCCTTTTCAAATGAGTCAGCTCTTCACATCAGGTGGCCAAAGAACTGGAGTTTCAGCTTCAACATCAGTCCTTCCAATGAACACTCAGGACTGATCTTCTTTAGGATGGACTGGTTGGATATCCTTTCCGTCTAAGGGACTTTCAAGAGTCTTCTCCAACACCACAGTTCAAAAGCATCAGTTCTTTGGCACTCAGCTCTCTATATAGTTCAACTCTCACATCCATACATGACTACTGGAAAATATAGCTTTGCCTAGACAGAACTTTGTTGGCAAAGTAATATCTCTGCTTTCCTTCAGTGTCATTTAAGTTTTCTAAGTCATTTTTCTGTAGAACTTAACTATCTTCTAAGAATTAAGAAATTATATAATGGTAAGGGAGGTATGGTCAGTTTTCATTCCAATCCCAAAGAAAGGCAATGCCAAAGAATGTTCAAACTAACACACAATTGCACTCATGTCACAGGCTAGCAAAGTCATGCTCAAATTTTCCAAGCTAGGATTCAACAGTAAGTGAATTGATAAATTGCAGATGTTGAAGTTGAATTTAGAAAAGACAGAGGAATCAGAGATCAAATTGCCAACATCCATTGGATCATAGAAAAATCAAGAGAATTCCAGAAAAGCATCTTCTGCTTCATTGACTATGCCAAAGCCTTTGACTGTGTGGATCACAACAAACTGTGGAAAATTCTTCAAGTGATGGAAAAACCAGACCACATTACCTGCCTCCCGAGAAATTTGTGTGCAGGTGAAGAAACAACAGTTAGAACTGGACATGGAACAATGGACTGGTTCCAAATTGAGAAGGGAGTATGTCAAGGCTGTATATTGTCACCTTGCTTATTTAACTTATATTCAGAGTACATCATGCAAAATGCCAGGCTGGATGAAGCACAAGCTAGAATCAAGATAGTGGGAGAAACATCAATAACCTCAGATATGCAGATGATACCACACTTATGGCAGAAAGAAACAGGAACTAAAGAGCCTTTTGATGAAAGTGAAAGGGAAGATTGAAGAAGCTGGCTTAAAACTCGGCATTCAAAAAATGAAGATCATGCATCCAGTCCCAGCCCTTCATGGCAAATAGATGGAGAAACAATGGAAACAGTGAGAGACTTTATTTTCTTGGACTCCAAAATCACTGCAAATGGTGACTGCAGCCATGAAATTAAAAGATGCTTGCTCCTTGGAAGAAAAGCTATGACAACCCTGGACAGCATATTAAAAAGTAGAGAATCACTTTGCCGACAAAAACCCTATAGTCAAACCTATGGTTTTTGCAGTAGTCATGTATGGATGTGAGAGTTGGACCAGAAAGAAGGCTGAGTGTTAAAGAATTGATTCGTTTGAACTTTGGTGTAGGAGAAGACTCGTGAGAGTTTCTTGGCCTGTGAAGAGATCAAACCAGTCAATCCTATAGAAAATTAATCCTGAATATTCATTGGAAGGACTGGCACTGAAGCTGAAGCTCCAATACTTTGGCCACCTAGTGCAAAGATTTGACTCATTATAAAATACCCTGATGCTGGAAAGATTAAAGGCAGGAGGAGAAGTGGACAACAGAGGACAGGATGGTTTTATGGCATCACTGAATCAATGGACATGAGTTTGAGCAAGGGAGATGGTAAAGGACAGGGAAGCCTGGTGTGCTGCAGTCCATGGGGTCATAAAGATTCGGGCACGACTGAACAACTAAACAAGACAACAAATTGGAATATATAATATTAATGAGTTTATATGTTATTTTACCCTTAATGTTTATCATCTGCTTAACAAGATGTATCATTTGCATAAAATAAAGTACAAATATCTGAATTGATCAGTTCAATGATTTTTGGCAACAGTATACATCTGCAGGTACCACTATTACTGGGTATATTAGAATTTCCAGTCGAAGAGAAACAGTTGGAGATAGAAGATAGATATAGACATGTGATAGATATATACAGACAGTGATATATAAAGATACAAATATAGAAAGATTTATCATGAATTATTTGCATTTAAGATTATGGCAATTGGGAAGTATTATGACTTTCTAACTGCAAGCTGGAAACTCCCAGAAGTCAACAGTGTATTTCTTGTCCAAATCTAAAGCACTGAGACCCAGAAGAGCCAATGGTTTCAGTACCTTTCTGAATCCTAAGGCACCAGAACCAGGGCACCAGAATCTTGATGTCCATGGGCAGGAAAAGGTGGGTGTCCCAGTTTAAGCAGAGAGCAAATTCACCCTTCCTCTGTCTTTTTGTTCTCTGATTCTCAGTGTATTGGACGAAGCTCACCTGCTTTGGAGAATAGTTTCCTTTCATCAGTCTATTGGTTCAAATGCTGATCTCTTTTGGAAACACTCTCAAAGGCACACTCAGAAATAATGTTTTACTATCTTCACCTACTCAAGTTGACACATAAAATGAACCGTCACCAGGGCAGTATTTGTATTTATCCTGTTTGAGTTTCCTCAGCTTCAACAAATTTGTAGATGTCTTTTGTCAGTTTTTGAAGGCTCTCAATTGTTATTTCTTTAGTTTTTCTGCCCCATTTTCTGGCTCTTTTCCTGTTTGGCAACCAAGTTTTAGATTAAGCCATATTACATTCCATCACAGATCTCCAATTTTGTTTTTTAGCCATTTTTTAAAAGCTTTTTTGTAACAGATTTTTGAAAATTATTAATTCAATTTCAATTTTCCACTTTTCAGTACATTTTAAAAAATTCATCAGTGAATTCTTTATTCATGATATATTTAACAGTTTTTCCATTTTATTCTTTGTATTTTATTTGTCTCTGATAACTTCCCTGTATCATAAAATACATTTTTCACAATTTTTAGTATGTACTTTGGTATTTTTAATTATAATTACTTTAAAGTCACATTCTGAGAACATCAGTATCAAGGAAATCTCTGTTTCTGCTTCTACTGACAGCTTTTCTTATGACCATGTGTATATGTTCTTACTTATTCCTGTGTATTGGGGTACTAGGGTAATATTGTCAACCTTTTAAAATGACATGCTTTTTCTTGAGCCAGATTACTTTAGTAGAGAACTGAATCAATCTGATCATTAGTTGGACAGGATTGGGATGTTTGTTAATGTTTAATTTGATTTGGTTTACAAATAGGTTCAAATACTTTTAACAGTGATATCAGAATATTTCCTTCTCTGGGAAACATGAGGTAAGATGAGATTCAGTAGATGTTTCTGTGTTTATTGTGGAGTCTCCATCTTGTGCTCTAGAAATCTCCTTATGCTCTATACCCTACTGTCAGCTTTCCGTTCAAGGTGCAGTTTTTCTTTCTCTTCAGTCTTGACTATGCTTTGTGTGCCCAGAAACATGTTTTTGAAGGATTTGTCTAAGAGGGGTTTCACTCAGCATTTTTATTGTATCCCTGTTTGGTAGATTTTCCTCTTCTCAGCGCTCTTCCAGTGATGAGAAGAGCCATAGGTCTCTAATCTCTTATTGAATATGGATGACTTTCTCTAAGTATTTCTCTTATTTTTTTGCATATTTGTTCTCTGATGATTTCAGTGAGGCTAGGATATTTATGTGCATCTGGCTTCAATGTGAAAGCTGCAGTATGTTGCCACAGTCTAGAACACAGAAGGAACAGGTCTTTTTCCCACACACATACACACTTTTGTTGTTGTTGATAACTTAAATAATTTATTAGCAAGACTGTCCATTTATTTAGCAACAGATGATTTGAAGCACTATGGCTAAGAGATGATCTTTATGTATAGCCACTTATTCCATCATTTTAGGACTGGTATATAACCTAGTTTGAACATCTTCAGAAAAGAAAGTTCCATGTTATTTTAGATAAATGTTGAATCATTACTGCAATCTAGGCATTTCCTTTTGTGATCTTTGTTCTGTTATTTTTGGTGTTTAATATATATTTAGCATTTTCCTTGCTCTTACATATGATTATTAGATTTAACTTGAGACTATACTCTATAGAATACCTTTCTCAAGTGATATTCTATTTTCTTTAGGTGTTCTTGGTAAGGAATTACTAATTTTTTATCAATCTCATTTTAAGCTGTAATAGAGTTACCCATGATTTTAATACAGTCTATTTCTTGCTTGGTTTCCAATCAGGGAAAACAAACAAACAAACAAACAAACAAAAAAACAGAAAAAGAACATGTGAGCTCTCATGGTCCTCAAAAATCATACTTCAGTTCACTTCAGTCACTCAGTCGTGTCTGACTGTTTGCGACCCTATGGACCGAGGCATGCCAAGCCTTAGTGTCCATCACCAACTCCTGTAGTCAACCCAAACCCATGTCCATTGAGTCAGTGATGCCATCCAACCATCTCATCCCCTGTTGTCCCCTCCTCCTCCTGCCCTCAATCTTTCCCAGCATCAGGGTCTTTTCAAATGAGTCAGCCCTTCGCATCAGGTGGCCAGAGTATTGAAGTTTCAGCTTTACATCAGTCCTTCCAATGAACACCCAGGACTGATCTCCTTTAGGATGGACTGGTAGGATCTCCTTGCAGTCCAAGGGACTCTCATGAGTCTTCTCCAACACCACAGTTCAAACATCAATTCTTCGGTGCTCAGCTTTCTTTATAGTCCAACACTCACATCCATACATGACTACTGGAAAAACCATAGCCTAGACTAGACGGACCTTTGTTGACAAAGTAATGTCTCTGCTTTTTAATATGTTGTCTACATTGGTCATAACTTTCCTTCCAAGGAGTAAGCATCTTTTAATTTCATGGCTGCAATCACCATCTGCAGTGATTTTGGAGCCCAAAGAAATAAAGTCTGACACTGTTTCCACTATTTCCCTATCTATTTGCCATGAAGTGATGGGACTGGATGCCATGATCTTAGTTTTCTGAATGTTGAGCTTTAAGCCAAACTTTTCACTCTCCTTCACTTACATCAAGAGGCTCTTTAGTTCTTCTTTGCTTTCTACCATAAGGGTGGTGTCATCTGCATATCTGAGGTTATTGATATTTCTCCTAGCAATCTTGATTCCAGCTTGTGCTTCTTCCAGCCTAGCATTTCTCATGATGTACTCTGCATATAAGTTAAATAAGCAGGGTGACAGTATATAGCTTTGACATAACTCCTTTTCCTTTGGAACCAGTGTGATGTTCCATGTCCAGTTCTAACTGTTGCTTCCTGACCTGCATACAGGTTTCTAAAGAGGCAGGTCAGGTGGTCTGGTATTCACATCTCTTTCAGAATTTTCCACAGTTTATTGTGATCCACACAGTCAAAGGCTTTGGCATAGTCAATAAAGCAGAAATAGATGTTTTTCTGGAACTCCTTGCTTTTTCAATGATCCAGCAGATGTTGGCATTTGATCTCTGGTTCCTCTGCCTTTTCTAAAATCAGCTTGAACATCTGAAAATTCAGGGTTCATGTATTGCTAAAGCCTGGCTTGGAGAATTCTGAGCATTACTTTACTAGCATGTGAGATGAGTGCAATTGTGCAGTAGTTTGAGCATTTTTTTGGGTATTGCCTTTCTTTCGGATGGGAATAAAAACTGGCATTTCCAGTCCTTTGGCCACTGCTGAGTTTTCCAAATTTGCTGACATATTGAGTTCAGCACTGTCACAGCATCATCTTTTAGGATTTTAAATCACTCAACTGGAATTCCATCACCTCCACTAGCTTTGTTTGTAGTGATGTTTCCTAAGGCCCACTTGACTTCACATTCCAGGATGTCTGGCTCTAGGTGAGTGATCACACCATCATGATTATCTGGGTCATGAAGATCTTTTTTGTACAGTTATGTGTATTCTTGCCACCTGTTCTTAATATCTTCTGCTTCTGTTAGGTGCATACCATTTCTGACCTTTATTGAGCCCATCTTTGCATGAAATATTCCCTTGGTATCTCTAATTTTCTTGAAAAGATGTCTAGTCTTTCCGATTCTGTTGTTTTCCTCTATTTCTTTCCATTAATCACTGAGAAAGGTTTTCTTATCTCTCCTTGCTATTCTTTGGAACTCTGCCTATCATTTATTTTTTGTCATTTCAATTTTAAGGAAATGGATGTTCAGATCAGATCAGTCACTCAGTCATGTCCGACTCTTTGTGACCCCATGAATCGCAGCACGCCAGGCCTCCCTGTCCATCACCAACTCCCGGAGTTCACTCAGACTCACGTCCATTGAGTCAGTGATGCCAGCCAGCCCTCTTATCCTCTGTCGTCCCCTTCTCTTGCCCTCAATCCCTCCCAGCCTCAGAGTCTTTTCCAATGAGTCAACTCTTTGCATGAGGTGGCTAAAGTACTGGAGTTTCAGCTTTAGCATCATTCCTTCCAAAGAAATCCCAGGGCTGATCTTCAGAATGGACTGGTTGGATCTCCTTGCACTCCAAGGGACTCTCAAGAGTCTTCTCCAACACCACAGTTCAAAAGCATCAATTCTTCGGCACTCAGCCTTCTTCACAGTCCAACTCTCACATCCATACATGACCACAGGAAAAACCGTAGCCTTAACTAGACAAACCTTTGTTGACAAAGTAATGTCTCTGCTTGTGAATATGCTGTCTAGGTTGGTCATAACTTTCCTTCCAAGCACTAAGTGTCTTTTAATTTCATGGCTGCAGTCACCATCTGCAGTGATTTTGGAGCCCAGAAAAATAAAGTCTGACACTGTTTCCACTGTTTCCCCATCTATTTCCCATGAAGTGATGGGACCGGATGCCATGATCTTTGTTTTCTGAATGTTGAGCTTTAAGCCCACTTTTTAACTCTCCGCTTTCACTTTCATCAAGAGGCTTTTGAGTTCCTCTTCACTTTCTGCCATAAGGGTGATGTCATCTGCACATCTGAGGTTATTGATATTTCTCCTGGCAATCTTGATTCCAGCTTGTGTTTCTTCCAGTCCAGTGTTTCTCATGATGTACTCTGCATATAAGTTAAATAAACAGGGTGACAGTATACAGCCTTGATGAACTCCTTTTCCTATTTGGAACCAGTGTGTTGTTCCATGTCCAGTTCTAACTGTTGCTTCCTGACCTGCATACACATTTCTCAAGAGGCAGATCAGGTGGTCTAGTATTCCTGTCTCTTTCAGAATTTTCCACAGTTTATTGTGATCGACACAGTCAAAGGCTTTGGTATAGTCAGTAAAGCAGAAATAGATGTTTTTCTGGAACTCTCTTGCTTTTTCAATGATCCAGCAGATGTTGGCAATTTGATCCCTGGTTCCTCTGCCTTTTCTAGTGGGTAGTTATATTAGATGGGTATTTATATTAGACAGGTATTTAAATACCCATTAAATATCAAGTCTGTTAATAGAATCTATTTAACAAACATAATAGGTATGAAATGTGCATGTGTGAGACTAACTGAAAAATGTATGGCCCAGTATTCCGCTAACACTTCAGATGGGGTCATGATATTCCCTTTCCTAAAGCTGCTAAATGAACCCCGAATTTTCCTTTGTTTATAAAAAAATGTTAGATCCATTTTGGTCATCTTCCTTAACCCCATTATATTCTCATAGTAACTCTTCATTAAGAAAAGATTTGGAATCGGCTGGCTTTACTTTGGAAAATCCTGTATTCACTATTTTTTTTTCCTTGACATGGTGTAAACAGCACTTGGTTTTACATTCTACAGCATGCTGAGAAAAAGTCCTCAAAGTACTGAAATATTCATGTTGTGATTCATTGCAGTCATTCTCTAGTGCCTTCTGGGTTTTGCAAGAATGAAACAAAGAGGCGTTATGTAAGTATCAGCAGTATTGGGGCTTTTCAAAATAAACTTATGAATGAAATATTTGGAAACAGTTTGTGTTTGTCAAAGATAAACTACTAAAGCTAAGCAAATTTGGTAATTTCTTAGACTTTTGTAAAACACCTAGACAAAGAACAGGTTATTATTGTAATTGTTAAACCTAGGTAACTCAGATAAATATTGAGGTACAATGCTTGAGAATATTATTTCTATTTGTAAAATTAGGTAAACATAATGATTGTACATATTTAAGGGCCATATCTATCACACAATAAAAACATGATAATTAAGACGTTTGGGTTTTATTATCTCCTTGTAATTATTATCCATGGCAGCAAAGTTATTAGGTCTGCATTTATTAAATACATTTTATGCCAAAGAGATTAAAAAACCAAGGTCAATAAGGAGTGATGTCACCAAGATGGTAAAGAAAGAAACCCCCAGCCTCAGCCCTTCATGAATACCAATCACTCAGCAACTATTCATGAACAAAAAATGCTTGGGAGACCCCATGTGATTGACTTCAGCAAGCCAGTGGAACGAGAAAACACCAAGAAAAATCACACAAATAAGGAAGGAAGAACAACCTCATGTTTCCTGCATTCTCTTGCTCCCAGGCTGGCAGAGCTTAGTGCCGAAAGAAGGCTCACCAGCTACAAGAGATTCCCTTGCTGAAAAAGTGAGGATGAGATAAGAGACCAGCTTCTCCAGGGCACCACTCAAAGGACCTGCTTTGGTCTAACCCCACCCAGCCAGCAGCAAAGCTGAGACAAGCAGAGGAAGCTAGGAAAAGGAGGAAGTGCAGCGGCCACCCAGGAGGAACTGGGGTTTCCAGTGTCCAGCTCTGCAGAGGACTGCCAGAGCTACTGCCACTGTGAAACCAGGTCCAGCATAGCTGCCTCCCACTCTTGCAGATTCCGTCAGTTTTCACCCCACGGGTATTTGTGTTGGCAGATGCCCGCCACCTGAGCCCCCAGTCCTGCTTTGCTTTCTCCGCCCTCAGTAGGCCTAGGATCCACATGGCGGCAGCCCAGGCCTCAGTGGCTGGATGCGTGCAGGATGCTAGCCTGCAGTCAACCCTCCCTGCCTGGCACACCCTTGACATCAGCCCTTCCAGATGTGCACTTGCTCCCTGCTGCCCTGACCTCACTGGCCTCTCCTCCACATGTGTGATCACAGAGATCCTATAGTTGTTTGAGTGCATGTTGACAGCCTCCACAACTGCTTGGGGGCCCGCATTCACTCCTCTCTCTAGTCCCTGGGTTTGTGCCATTGGATTCAACTACAGCTGGGCTCCCAGCTGGGGCAAGGGCTGGGGCCAGCTGCAGGCTCACTTGCGGTTGTGGGGACCCTGATGTACTTTAGTGGCTGCTGTGTCTCTCCATATGCCCAGGACAGTGCAGGCTGGTCCTGGGAATCAGACCAGGGGTGAGCAGATGCAGCTGGAGGGGCTTGCTGCAGGTGATAGAGGCCTGGAAAGGAGACAGGGAGGTAGAATATGGTGCCACAAGCAACTGAGCATGCCCCTGGTCATTGGTATGCATACCTGTGGCTACAGGGTCTCCCTGCAAGCTGGAATTGGAGGCAAGGGGTTTGTGTGTGTGTGTGTGTGTGTGTGTGTGTGTGTATTTACTATTGTATCCTTGTTGCTTAAACCACAACCTGGGTCAGAATAGACAGAATAATTGTTAATATTGATAACAACTTGGACATATTATTTCTGTTTTACAAAAAAACTTTAAAAACCCATCAAAACTAAAGGATGAAATGTAAGGCACATATTTAGAATTTTCAGTTCTCTTATTCCTATTTTGAAAATAAAATGTAAGATAATCATAAACAAAGTCCTTCACAATGAATCAACTTTTGAATTTGCTAAGTTGGCTATCATTCAGTAAATTGGTAATATAACAAATGTAATTTATTCTAATATGTAAAAACTAAATTTTCAAATAAATGACTAGTCCTTCTCTAAATAATTTAATAACAGAAGAATATGGCTTAAAACATCAAACCTCCCTTAAGAGTAGATCTGATTCCATTTTCAGAAATTATGAAAATTTGCTTCAGTGCTTGAGTACACTTTACATACATGCCTTGTTTGGAAGCTAAGTTCATTTAATAATAACATTTAAAAGTGTAGTATTAGAGAAATGTATAATCCTATTTTCTTTGATTTACCCACAAAATAGTTGCCTTAGATATTTGCCTAAATGAATCCTCAATCAACTTTTATGTATTTAAGTACATCCCTGCAGATAAAAGCTTAGATTTTTCTACTTCAATATTCCCAAAGCATGAGGCTAGCAAAGACCATCAGCATCTGGAGACAGATATTCAGACAGATTGGTTCAAGATGAGAATGGCAGCAGATGAGAAAAGGAGGATTTAAACTACACAAGTTCACAAATATAGTATTCACTTAGTACACATGAGGAAGTTGGAACTCATGATGGTTAAATGACTTACTCATGACACAAGAAAATGATAACCATCAGATTTGAGGCTTATGTTTGTATTACATGATGAAGGAAGACTTGATCATAAATTCCATTTTTCCCCAAATAGTGTAATGACCCTACTAAATTCTAAAAGAATTTGTTCTAAATAGTAGAACAAAATCATTGTGCATGTGTGTATGTGTGTATTGTGTTAGTTTAAATACGTGTGCCTATGCGTTTTGTGGTAGATGTTTAGAGGCATTGATTCCAAAATAAATCATTTCTATATGTATGTAGTTGCAGAAGGCAATGGCACCCAACTCCAGTACTCTTGCCTGGAAAATCCCATGGATGGAAGAGCCTGGTAGGCTGCAGTCCATGGGGTTGCTAAGAGTCAGACACGACTGAGCGAGTTCACTTTCACTTTTCACTTTCATGCATTGGAGGAGGAAATGGCAACCCACACCAGTGTTCTTGCCTGGAGAATCCCAGGGACGGTGGGGCCTGGTGGGCTGCCGTCTATGGGGTTGCACAGAGTCGGACACGACTGAAGTGACTTAGCAGCAGCATATGTATGTAGTAGCACTAGTAGTCCCCGTGGTATCTTGTAGGATTACGGGACTGGCCTTTCTACTACTTTGCTGTACCCTCTGTCTCTGGGCAGAGTATATTCACTCTCCCACACTGATGATGGTACTGGTGACTGGTATCCATTACCTATGCATGATACACTCATAATGTGTGGAAAGAGACAACTTTAGTAGAAGTGATATGCATTATTTGCTTCCTTTTTCTTCCCACCATCTCTTCCTTCTCTTCTCCGCTTCCATTTGTTATCAGACATTACTGAACTTCTTCACCATAACTGCACTATTCTAGCACCTGAGAAGTACAGATGAGTATGATTTATTCTAAGCCTTTAGAAACTTACTATAGAGGAAGAGATGGGAATAGTGGTTTCTAATATACAAGTGTTCTAATTAATTGACAATTTATGCTTTCTAATCTGTAAAGATTTGGCAGAGATTAATACTTGATATTTACCTGTAAAATTACTAAATGAAAATAACAAGACATACAGATAATTTTTCTAAAGGAATTAAATAGTTTATCAGTTTAACTTTTTTATTATTATTATTATTTTTACTTTACAATATTGTATTGATTTTGCCATACATCAACATGCATCCGCCATGGGTGTACACACGTTCCCCATCCTATATTTGATCAATTTAAGTTTTATCAGAAGTTGCCTGATCCTGTTGAGAAGTTCACCTGGTCATTTTAGAAACATGTTAATTCTCTTCCCTCTCTGAAGGGCAGCAGGTACTCTCTGGTGAATTTTCAGGAGTCAGATCTCAGCTTCAGACCCTGTCATGTAAATCTCTTAAAGACACAGACTGGAACAATCAAACAGCCATTCAAGTTTGGTGCAAGAGCATTAGTTGTACTATGTAGCATTTCTTTATAATGGTTCTTGAGGTAATTGTGACCATTTTATATAAAATTTTTAGGAAAAATTGTCATCCTGTTTCCTTAGTTTTATATTTAATCCCTGACAATGTTATATATTTTTATTACTAAACATTTGAAAAGTAAATTTTCAGTTGTTGTTGTTCAGTTGGTAAATAGCATTTGGATCTTTGCGACCCCATGGATGCAGTATGCCAGGCTTCCCTGTCCTCAGCGTCTCTTGGAGTTTGCTCAAATTCATGTCCATTAAGTCAATGATGCCATCCAACCATCTCATCCTCTGACACCCCCTTCTTCTCCTGCCTTCAATATTTCCCAGAATCAGGGTCTTTTCCAATGAGTCAGCTCTTCCCATCAGGTAGCCAAAGTTTCAGCATCAGTCCTTCCAGTGAATATTCAGGGTCGATTTTCTTTTGAATTGACTAGTTTAATCTCCTTGCTGTCCAAGGGTCTCTCAAGAGTCTTCTCCAGTACCACAATTCAAAACATCACTTCTTCAGCACTCAGACTTCTTTGGTCTAACTCTCACATTCATACATGAATACTGAAAAAAAAAAAAAACATAACTTTGACTCTATGGATGTTTGTTGATATCTGAGGTTATTGATATTTCTTCTGGCAATCTTGATTCCAGCTTCTGATTCATGCAGCCTGGCATTTCTAATGATGTACATTGCATATAAGTTAAATAAGCAGAGTGACAGTGTACAGCCCTGATGGACTCCTTTTCCAGTTTTGAACTAGTTCATTGTTCCATATAAGGTTCTCACTGTTGCTTCTTGACCTGCATACAGATTTATCAAGAGGCAGGTAAGGTCATCTGGTATTCCCATCCCTTTAAGAATTTTCAGTTCATTGGGATCCACATTGTCAAAGGCTTTAGTGAAGTCAGTGAAGTAGCTTTACTTTTTTTTTTTAAATAATTCTCTTGTTTTTTCTATGATCAAATGGAGGCTGGCAATTTGATAGCCTTTTCTGCCTTTGCTAGCCAGTCCTCTGCCTTGTTTGAGTCCAACGTATACATTTGGAAGTTCTCTGTTCACTTACTATTGAAGCCTAGCTGAAGAATTTTGAGCATTACCTTGCTGCATGTGAAATGAGTGCAAATGTATGGGAGTTTGAACATTCTTTGGCGTTGCCTTTCTTTGGAATTGGAATGAAAACTTAGCTTTTCCAGTCCTGTGACTGCTGCTGAACTTTCCAAATTTGCTGGCATACTGAGTACACCTCTTTAAAAGCATCATCGTTAAGGATTTTAAATAGATCAGCTGGAATTCCATCACCTTAACTAGCTTTGTTCATAGTACTGCTTTCTAAGCCCACTTGGCTTCTCACTTCAGGATGTCTGGCTCTAGGTGAGTGATCACACCATCATGGTTATCCAGGTCATTAAGACCATTTTTGTATCCTTCTCTGTAATCTTGCCACCTCTCCTTAATCTTTGCTGCTTCTCTTTTACTCTGGGTTTTTTAAATTCAATTTTCATTTGTTGATCAATTGTCTTTTCTCTAGCAGTGTGCCCTTGAAATTATAAATGTGAACTTAACAAAATGAATTGCCTTTTAAAAAAATTTAAAAAATTAAATTAAATTAAAAAAACCAAAATGAATTGCCTTTTGAAGAGAATTAGTTCTTTATGAGAGCAACAGATACGGTTACTTGTTCTTCACTTCACCTTTACACTGAACAATTACTGTGTTCAGTGTAGTTCAAAGTTTGCTATACAACTAATTTTTTTTTTTCAAAATCCATCTACCATCTTATATTAACATTTACCAGTATAACTCAAACCTCCTAATTTTGATAGATCCTTCCGTTTGTTCTTCCTGTTTCCATTTCTAAGTTCTTAAAATACTATTTTCCCAGCAGCCAAAGTTATCTTTAAACATATATATATATATATATATATATATTCTCATTATCATAACCCTTCCTTGCACAAATCCCCCAATAGTTTTCCTTTGCAGTAGGTATAAAAAGCAAACATTTTTTCATGGCCTACAAGATCATCTAGTTTTTGCCTATTTCTCTGCTACCTTATACTACTTTCCTTCATCTCTTTTATCATATACACAATAAATTCCCTTCTCTTTGTTTAAATTTTTTAAAGTATTTATTTTATTTGTTAGAATATTACTTCTGTTTTATGTTTTGTTTTTTTGGCCATGAACCGTGTGCGTTCTTAATTACCCGACCAGGCATGAAACCTGTTCCACCTGCATTGGAAGGCAAAGACTTAACCACTGGACTTCCAGGGAAGTCCTTCTCCTTCCTCTTTTAATGTTTCAAGTGTATTTCTTTACAGACCTCCTCTAACACCCCCAACTAGAGTCACTGCTTCATAACTCTTCTTAACTCATTGTCTTCATTAAATATGTCAAAACTTGTGTTATCTAGTTTACTTCCTAGTGTGAAAATGGTATCTCTTCAATAGATCAGGGACCTTTTCTATGTTGTTAGGTGCTAAAATCCTGGTAAGTTAGATGATTCATGGTATATGATAAGCATTTATATCATTTTTAAAGTAAATTTATTAGGATGGAAAGTGAATAATACAGTGTAACTTGCAGTGTACGTTGTTTTGTATGGCATCTGTAGAAACTGTAGCTCATTTCATTAATGTTTTAAGTTTCCCACACCCTGCTCCTCAAATACCTATGCCCTGATATAGTCAACTCCCCAAGTATGGGCAGGACCTGAATTTATGATAGGGTATGGCCTCCATGGTTAGGTTATGCCCTAAGACAGTGTGAAGGAATTTTTCAGACGTAGTTAAGAAAGCTACTCAGTTGGATTTTAGCTAATAAAAAGAGCAGAATTTCCTAAAGGTCGTGCTCTAATAAAATGAATCTCTGAGGATGGAAGCAGTAGCAGTTGCTCTCCTTTGGGTTTGTTGGTAATAAGTGATTAAAGGACACAGGTTTATATTCCGTTTTGTTATTTCAACATAACCAAGGGCATTGTCCTCTTACACACGTTCAAATCTTACTCATGGTAACAAGAAGGCACTAATTGAAGTTAGAGACTTCTCTTGTTAGAAGCTAACACAGAAGAAGAACAAAGAATAGAAAGTTTTGTCTAATCTAGTATCTTTGTAGATCCAATTAATAAGCTTTAAATAAAATAATAAAGTTGATTTAAAATGAAGTTTTATTCCCTCAGTCATGTATCATTATAAATAGAAGAAAATGCAGAATATCCCTTTTTTTAAAAAATGAAGTCCCATTAATTTGTGAGATGAAAATTTGAGATGAATAAAAATCTTGCATTTCTGTAGAACAGTTTTATTACTTTAAAATGTTCTATTTGGGTATTTGAATTAAAGTCATCTAATTATAAAGGACTATGTATTCCATTTGATATTAAATTTAATATCATTTTTTTCTAGACAATGAAAACCCAAGGCTGTTAAATGTCAGTTACATTCCTTAGAATTTTTGCTCCACATTTAATTTGTCATTTTTCAGATTTTGTACAGAGCAGAAATCTTGTATAACCTTAGAAACTTTAAACAATTACTTGATTAAGGCTCTTCAAACATGCTTTATAATTTTATAGCCAAGCTTTCATTTTAGGAATGTTTAAAAGTTCATCTTTCTTACAAGCTACAAGCCAGAGAGTAATTATGTTGATAGAGAAAATATGTGATTTCCAACATGAGAGGAACTGTTTCAGTTTTCTCTTTTTTGAAGTAATATTCTTCCTGATCTATGAAAGTAAGAGTAAAATAGTATAAAATTTGTGTTTTGGTTTTAAATTCTGATTTTTTTCTCCTTGTTATTTGTTTTTTCAGTAGAGCGAGTTTGTATGAACTATATCAGTCAAATAAATTAGTATCAGATAGTAATAATACCTATTTTTTTCAGTTAAAATGTATTAGAAAATAGACAAAAAAGTTGGAAATGGGAGTTAAATTCTTCTTTAAGTACTATGTAAAAAAAAATTAACCTTTTCCCTGATTTTTCCAAAGTTTTATAATAACTCATGAAGATCATGAAGATTGGAGACAAGCCATCTTCTCTCTTCCATCTTGAATTTACATTTTAAGAAGGTAATTTCAAATTAAACAAACATTAAGGATAGTGTTCCAAAATGTTCCACGAATTTAACAGTGTTTAATTTGTCTCTGATCCTATCACTGTTCACCTAAAAATGGTCACTTGGAAGACTTATCAGATTATTGACAGTGCATCTGTAACAAACCCATTGAACTGAGATTTAAATAAAATGTAAATTATATATCTATACATTCTATGTGTATGTTTTATACATATATATTTATATATGCATACATATTTTTAACATATAATATATTTTATGTATGCCTCCTACCCAAGAGAACATTAGAGCTTATATTATAAACCTTATTTTTGTAGTTTGAGTCCTTTTGAGATAACTGAATGTGAAGCAGATTGTTATAAGGGGAAATTGTTTTCCATTTTTTATATATTTTTCTCACAATATAAATAAGATTTTTGACTTTTCTATTGTATTATAGTTATTACAAAGGAAGTATAAGAGTCAGCGTTATTTTTCTCATCACTAAGTTACATTGTAGAACATTTAACTCAAAAGTTTTAGAGTTGCCCACAGTTTTACATCAAGTTAGTGTTAGAATTTTAATTAAATTCTATGACCATTCTGTTTGAATAATGAGACTGATATAACTGCTACTCTTTATACAAGACATAAATATCTTGTAGGAAATAGTAGAGGAACACAGGCAATATCACTTCCAAAATGTTTACAGATACAGTTTGCACAAAGGCTTTGGGGTGAGAATAATTAAAATAGTCTGTTTACCAATACAAGGATAGAGGACATAGATTGTAAGGAATGTTAGCCTCAGAAACTTGTCATTTCAAAGCCACAGTTATCAAGACAGTATGGTACTGGCACAAAGACAGAAATATAGATCAATGGAAAAAAATAGAAAGCCCAGAGATAAATCCACGCACATATGGACACCTTATCTTTGACAAAGGAGGCAAGAATATACAATGGATTAAAGACAATCTCTTTAACAAGTGGTGCTGGGAAATCTGGTCAACCACTTGTAGAAGAATGAAACTAGAACACTTTCTAACACCATACACAAAAATAAACTCAAAATGGATTAAAGATCTAAACATAAGACCAGAAACTATAAAACTCCTAGAGGAGAACATAGGCAAAACACTCTCTGACATACATCACAGCAGGATCCTCTATGACCCACCTCCCAGAATATTGGAAATACAAGCAAAAATAAGCAAATGGGACCTAATTAACCTTAAAAGCTTCTGCACATCAAAGGAAACTATTAGCAAGGTGAAAAGACAGCCTTCAGAATGGGAGAAGATAATAGCAAATGAAGCAACTGACAAACAACTAATCTCAAGAATATACAAGCAACACCTACAGCTAAACTCCAGAAAAATAAATGACCCAATCAAAAAATGGGCCAAAGAACTAAATAGACATTTCTCCAGAGAAGACATACAGATGGCTAACAAACACATGAAAAGATGCTCAACATCACTCATTATCAGAGAAATGCAAATCAAAACCACTATGAGGTACCATTTCACACCAGTCAGAATGGCTGTGATCCAAAAGTCTACAAGTAATAAATCTTGGAGAGGGTGTGGAGAAAAGGGAACCCTCTTACACTGTTGGTGGGAATGCAAACTAGTACAGCCACTATGGAGAACAGTGTGGAGATTCCTTAAAAAACAGGTTATAGAACTGCCTTATGATCCAGCAATCCCACTGCTGGGCATACACACTGAGGAAACCAGAAGGGAAAGAGACACGTGTACCCCAATATTCATCGCAGCACTGTTTATAATAGCCAGGACATGGAAGCAACCTAGATGTCCATCATCAGATGAATAGATAAGAAAGGTGTGGTACTTATACACAATGGAGTATTACTCAGCCATTAAAAAGAATACATTTGAATCAGTTCTAATGAGGTGGATGAAACTGGAGCCTATTATACAGAGTGAAGTAAGCCAGAAAGAAAAACACCAATACAGTATACTAACGCATATGTATGGAATTTAGAAAGATGGTAACAATAACCTTGTGTACGAGACAGCAAAAGAGACACTGATGTATAGAACAGTCTTATGGACTCTGTGAGAGAGGGAGAGGGTGGGAAGATTTGGGAGAATGGCATTGAAACATGTGAAATATCATGTATGAAACGAGTTGCCAGTCCAGGTTCGATGCACGGTACTGGATGCTTGGGGCTGGTGCACTGGGACGACCCAGAGGGATGGAATGGGGAGGGAGGAGGGAGGAGGGTTCAGGATGGGGAGCACATGTATACCTGTGGCAGATTCATTTTGATATTTGGCAAAACTAATACAATTATGTTAAGTTTAAAAATAAAATTAAAACAAAACAAAACAAAACAAAAACCAATTGCTCAGGGAAAGGATTAAAAAAAAAGTTTGTGTTTGAGATCATGCTTCACAACTACAGCAGCTTTGCATTCATTTATAGGATAAATGTTTATTCCTCAGACTTGCCTCTTCATGTTCTGTGATTGAAATCTGATTCTTTCTGGAGGACAGTCCTCATGCAGAGTGTTCAAATAGAACATGCTTTTCTCCATGGGACTTTCTATCTATGAAAGTAAAACTGGTAGGGAAATCCTCTCCTCATTGCTATTTTTAGATGAATTTTTTAGAAGTCTCCATCTTTTATTCACACATCTTCAGACTCCCTAAATCTCTTGGAATTCTCTGCTGACAAGCATATTGCACCTCTGCCTAAAAACTTTTATTTCCTTCTCATTGCCATTGTTTTCATTACAACTCATTTTATAATTGCTGGTGATTTCAGCATCTACTGATTGACCCTTGCAACAGCCTGGCCTCTCAGTTTCTTTACCTCTCATTAATGGTGTAGTTGATTTGCAACAACTCTGAGCTTCTGGGTATAACCTGAAACCAAGCTCCCCAATAAGAGGAGGGGAAGGAGAGGCTAAAGAATAAGGCAAATCGCTCCAGGTTGGTAGATAGACCTTACTTAAGAGGGTTGTCCTGGATAGCTATGAGACAAGCAGATTCTCTACCCACCCCTTAGAATCTTAAAAGTTTACATAGTTCAACTGAGTTTATTAATGTAACTACTCTAGTAGCTTCAATACCACATTTCTGTTTCAAGCTTCTTTCCTTAGGACATATTTTGGAAGTGGGAAAGGCAAGCAGAATGAACATTCCAATGATGGGCTTGGGTAGGAGGGTGGCGGGGAGCTTCCAGTTACCTGGTTCTGGCTTGTGGTCACGTCATTTGATCCTCCTCCTCCTCCAACCAGTGGTCCACCACTCTACCTTGCACTCCTGAAACTGTGTCCTTACAAATAATGATGTCACCTCAACTGTTTCAACTTTATGTATCTTATTCTCCACCCATAACCTCTTACATGTATATTTCATTCCCTCAGTGACCTTGAGAGTTCTCATACCCTACCAGGACGAGTTTACTGCAGAGTCTACCACTTTTACCTCACCATTTGGATATATCCACTCTCCTAATATCCCAGTTTAAATTTTTGCAATGATTTATACTGTGGTGTTGGAGAAGATTCTTGAGAGTCCCTTGGACTGCAAGGAGATCCAACCAGTCCATTGTGAAGGAGATCAGCCCTGGAATTTCTTTGGAAGGAATGATGCTAAAGTTGAAAGTCCAGTATTTGGCCACCTCATGCGAAGAGTTGACTCATTGGAAAAGACTCTGATGCTGGGAGGGATTGGGGGCAGGAGGAGAAGGGGACGACAGAGGATGAGATGTCTGGATGGCATCACTGACTTGATGGACGTGAGTCTGAGTGAAGTCCGGGAGTTGGTGACGGACAGGGAGGCCTAGCGTGCTGCGATTCATGGGGTCGCAAAGAGTCAGACACGACTGAGTGACTGATCTGATCTGATAGTTACCACTTGTATACATCTCCAGCCTACATATATCATTCTATCCCATATTATACTTATTTTGCATTATCACAAGTCTAGCTAATTAGCCCTTCATTATAGTGCCTCACCATAGCACATTTTCCTGTGTAGTTGTATTTTATTTTTTTTAAATTTTATTTTATTTCTAAACTTTACATAATTGTATTAGTTTTGCCAAATACCAAAATGAATCCACCACAGGTATACATGTGTTCCCCATCCTGAACCCTCCTCCCTCCTCCCTCCCCATTCCATCCCTCTGGGTCGTCCCAGTGCACCAGCCCCAAGCATCCAGTATCGTGCATCGAACCTGGACTGGCAACTCGTTTCATACATGATATTTCACATGTTTCAATGCCATTCTCCCAAATCTTCCCACCCTCTCCCTCTCTCACCGAGTCCATAAGACTATTCTATACATCAGTGTCTCTTTTGCTGTCTCGTACACAGGGTTATTGTTACCATCTTTTTAAATCCATATATATGCGTTAGTATACTGTATTGGTGTTTTTCTTTCTGGCTTACTTCACTCTGTATAATAGGCTCCAGTTTCATCCACCTCATTAGAACTGATTCAAATGTATTCTTTTTAATGGCTGAATAATACTCCATTGTGTATATGTACCACGGCTTTCTTATCCATTCATCTGCTGATGGACATCTAGGTTGCTTCCATGTCCTGGCTATTATAAACAGTGCTGCGATGAACATTGGGGTACACATGTCTCTTTGCCTTCTGGTTTCCTCAGTGTGTATGCCCAGCAGTGGGATTGCTGGATCATAAGGCAGGTCTATTTCCAGTTTTTTAAGGAATCTCCACACTGTTCTCCATAGTGGCTGTACTAGTTTGCATTCCCACCAACAGTGTAAGAGGGTTCCCTTTTCTCCACACCCTCTCCAGCATTTATTACTTGTAGACTTTTGGATCGCAGCCATTCTGACTGGTGTGAAATGGTACCTCATAGTGGTTTTGATTTGCATTTCTCTGATAATGAGTGATGTTGAGCATCTTTTCATGTGTTTGTTAGCCATCTGTATGTCTTCTTTGGAGAAATGTCTATTTAGTTCTTTGGCCCATTTTTTGATTGGGTCATTTATTTTTCTGGAGTTGAGCTGTAGGAGTTGCTTGTATATTCTCGAGATTAGTTGTTTGTCAGTTGCTTCATTTGCTATTATCTTCTCCCATTCTGAAGGCTGTCTTTTCACCTTGCCAATAGTTTCTGTTCTTATAGTGAGTAGCAATCAAATTTTTTTCTCCTTATCTGTTCATTGTTCACTCTCTTCAGTGATTTTCTTTCAAACCTCCTCTCTCTTGAAAGTTCTGATAACTTTCCTCTATTCTCACTGTTGCTTCCCTCAAAGCTCAGTTGGTAAAGAATCCGCCTGCAATGCAGGAGACCGTGGTTCAATTTCTGGGTCAGGAAGATCCCCTGGAGAAGGGATAGGCTATCCACTCCAGGATTCTAGGGCTTCCCTTGTGGCTCAGCTGGTAAAGAATCTGCCTGCAATGTGGAAACTTGGGTTTGATCCCTGGGTTGGGAAGATCCCATGGAGAAGGGAAAGGCTACCCTCTCCAGTATGCTGGCCTGCAGAATGCTATGGACTCCATAGTCCATGGGGTTGCAAAGGGTTGGAAACAACAGAGTGACTTTCATTTTCACATTCTCACAGTTGGGTGATAATATTGACTTTTTAATTAGGGTTAAAATATCGTAAAATTTGCTATCTTACCCAATTTTCACTGAAAAGTTCAGAAATGTTATGTATATTTACTTTGTTGTAAAACCAATCTCTAGCACCTTTGACTGACATTATCCAGAAAGAGTAATAATTAGAAGTGAACACCCACCAGAACCTCACTGCAAACCAGCGCCTTTTCCCACATACCTGCATTGATCACACTCTCAATTTGGTCATTCTACTTGAGATACTCAAACTCATGAAAAAACTAACACTTTCACATGTGGAGTATGTCTGCTCCTACTCTCTTATTTCAGAGCATTAAAACAGCACTTCTCTCATCTTGGCTTCCTCTCTGCTTGATCACGCCCATCAATAGATATGCTATTCTCTGCCATATTAAATACAACTTTCTTAACTGTACTTACCCTCTCCAGCTATTACTCTATTTTTCTTCTCCTTTTAAAAGCAAACAAAAAACTAAAACAAACAAAAAAATTCCTCTTAGATGTACTGTATATTATCTGCCTCCAATTTGTTTGTACCCATTCTCTCTTAATGTGTTACCAGTACCTTTTGCTGCTACCACTGTTAAGAAACCTCTCTTGCAATACCACCAGCGTTGCTAAATGTGAAGTTCATTTCTCAGCCTCTACTTCAATTAACATCAATAATATTTGCCATAATCTTTCATTCGTTCTTCTTACACATTCTTAGAAGATGTCTTAGAGATGCCTTAGACATTCTTACACATGTCTTCTTAGACATTTCAGTCATTCTTCTTTACTGGTTTCTAAAACCTTCTGCTTTCTAATTTTCTTGCTCTCTCATCAACTTCCTCTGTCAGACTATGTTGTTAGTTACTTCCAATTTCCCAAACCAGTTACTGGATGCCTTGGGGCTCAATCCTGCCATATCTTGACATATCATACATATCAGATACCTATCTATTGACTTAGTTGACATTTATTTTAGGATATTCAATAAATATACCATATACCAGTAGCTCATTCCTTTCTATTACTAAATAATATTCCATTTTGTGGAAATAGAATGATTGTTGTTGTCACCTAGTCATGTCCTGCTCTTTGCGACCCCGTGGACTGCAGCATGCCAGGCCACCCTGTCCCTCACCATCTCCCGAGTTCGCCTGAGTTCATGTCCATTGCATCTGTGATGCCATCCAGCCATCTCATCCTCTGATGCCCACTTCTCCCTCTGCCCTCTTATCTTTCTTAGCACCAGGGACTTTTCCAATGAGTGCACTGTTCATATCAGATGACCAAAATACTGGACCTTTAGCTTTGGCACAGTTATCTATCTCCTTTGCATTTGATGGAAATTTAGGTTGTTTCCACTCTTTGACTGCTAGGAACAATGCTTTTAAGAACATCCCTACACTGAACTTTGTGTGAACTAGAGTTTTAGTGCCTCCTAAGTTTGTAATTTCTGGAATATTTGGTAGGTTTTGGGTTTTTTTTCGTCTTCTTTTTTTTGTTTTCCCTGTTCCATTTTTGTGGGATTTTCCTTTCTTTCTCCTTCAGCTGCCACTATTTTGGACTGCTTTTTCCTATTGTAACTACCAAACATTTCCCCCTCAGGATATCAGTTCAGTTCAGTTCAGCTGCTCAGTCAAGTCTGACTCTTTGTGACCCCATGTGCGGCAGCACACTAGGCCTCCCTGTCCATCACCAACTCCCGGAGTTCACCCAAACTCGTGTCCATTGAGTTGGTGATGCCATCCAACCATCTCATCCTCTGTCATCCCCTTCTCCTGCCCTCAATCTTTCCCAGTATCAGGATCTTTTCAAATGAGTCAGCTCTTCACATCAGGTGGCCAAAGTATTGGAATTTCAGCTTCAACATCAGTCCTTCCAATGAACACCCAGGACTGATCTCCTTTAGGATGGACTGGTTGGATCTCCTTGCAGTCCAACGGACTCTGAAGAGTCTTCTCCAACACCACAGTTCAAAAGTATCAATTCTTTGGCACTCAGCTTTCTTTATAGTCCAACTCTCACATCCATATATGACTACTGGAAAAACCATAGCCTTGACTAGACGACCTTTGTTGACAAAGTAATGTCTCTGCTTTTTAATATGCTGTTTAGGTTGGTCATAACTTTCCTTCCAAGGAGTAAGTGTCTTTTAATTTCATGGCTGTAATCATGATCTGCAGTGATTTTGGAGCCCGCAAAAATAAAGTCAGCAACAATTTACACTGTTTCCCCATCTATTTGCCAAGAAGTATGGGATCAGATGCCATGATCTTATTTTTCTGAATGTTGACTTTAAGTCAACTTTTTAACTCCCCTTTTCACTTTCATCAAGAGGCTCTATAGTTCTTCACTTTCTGCCATAAGGGTGGTGTCATCTGCATATCTGGGGTTATTGATATTTCTCCTGGCAATCTTGATTCCAGCCTGTGCTTCTTCTAGCCCAGCATTTCTCATGATGTACTCTGCATATAAGTTAAATAAGCAGGGTGACAATATACAGCCTTGACGTACTCCTTTGCTGTTGGTTGTTGACATACTCCAACAACTAGTCTGTTGTTCCTTGTCTATTTCCAACTGTTGCTTCTTGACCTGCATACAGATTTCTCAGGAGGCAGGTTAGGTGGTCTGGTATTCCCATCTCTTTCAGAATTTTCCACAGTTTATTGTGATACACACAGTCAAAGGCTTTGGCATAGTCAATAAAGCAGAAATAGATGTTTTTCTGGAACTCTCTTGCTTTTTCAATGATCCAGCAGATGTTGCCAATTTGACCTCTGGTTCCTCTGCCTTTTCTAAAACCAGCTTGAACATCTGGAAGTTTATGGCTCATGTATTGCTGAAGCCTGGCTTGGAGAATTTGAGCATTACTTTAGTAGTGTGTGAGATGAGTGAAAGTGTGCAGTAGTTTGAGCATTCTTTGACATTGCCTTTCTTTGGGATGGGAATGAACACTGCCTCTTTCCATTCCTGTGGCCACTGCTGAGTTTTCCAAATTTGCTGACATATTGAGTGCCGCACTTTCACAGAATCATCTTTTAGGATTTGAAGTAGCTCAACTGGAATTCCATCACCTCCACTAGCTTTGTTCGTAGTGATGCTTCCTAAGGCCCACTTGAATTCACATTCCAGGATGTCTGACTCCAGGTGAGTGATCTCACCATCGTGATTATATGAGTTGGAAAGATGTTTTTTTGTATAGTTCTGTGTATTCTTGCCACCTGTTCTTAATATTGTATGCTTCTGTTAGGTCCATACCATTTCTGTCCTTTATTGAGCCCATCTTTGCATGAAATGTAATGATACGGGAGGCCCAATTCTTTGGGAATAGGGGCATCAAGTTTTCTCTGTCCACTTCCTGCTGAACTGGAATGGTAGGGGGCATTGGGCCTCCCCATCTTGCTATCTCAAGCCTCAGAGTGCTTATAGCAGTGTCCATCTGAGGATAAATGATATTTTCCATGGTTGGGTGTAGTTTTTTTTTTAATTAATTAATTTATTTTAATTGGAGGCTAATTACTTTACAATATTGTAGTGGGTTTTGCCATACATTGACATGATTCATCCATGGGTGTACATGTTTTCCCCATCCTGAACCCCCCTCCCACCTCACTCTCCATTCCATCCCTTAGGGTCATCCCAATGCACCAGCCCTGAGCACCCTGTCTCATGCATCAAACCTGGACTGGCTATCTATTTTACATATGATAATATGCATGTTTCAGTGCTTTCAAATCATCCCACCCTCACCTTCTCCCACAGAGTCTAAAAGTCTGTTCCTCATATCTGCGTCTCTTTTGCTGTCTCGTATATAGGGTCATTGTTACTATCTTTCTAAATTCCATATATATGTGTTAATATACTGTATGGGTGTTTTTCTTTCTGACTTAATTCACTCTGTATAATAGGCTCCAGTTTCATCCATCTGATCAGAACTGATTCAAATGCATTATTCTTAATAGCTGAATAATATCCCATTGTGTATATGTACCACAGCTTTCTTATCCATTTGTCTGCCAATGGACATCTAGGTTGCTTCTATGTCCTAGCTATTGTAAACAATGCTGTGATGAACATTGGGTACACATGTCTCTTTCAATTCTGGTTTCCTTGGTGTGTATGCCCAGCAGTTGGATTGCTGGGTCATTTGGCAGTTATATTTCTAGTTTTTTAAGGAATCTCCACACTATTCTCCATAGTGGCTATACTAATTTGCATTCCCACCAGCAGTGTAAGAGGGTTTGATTCTTCAGGAAACAACAATTGCAAAGTGACTGAACCATTTTACTTTCCTACCAGCAATGGATTCGTATTCCTGTTTCTTTATATCCTCACTATCATTTGCTTTTATTTATTATAGCCATTCTTGTAGTGAAACATTGAGTTTTGATTTGAAATGTTAAGTATTTTTTCATGTCCTCATTAAAAGTTTTTATACCTTTATTAGTGAAATGTCTCATCATATCTTTTTCCCATTTTTTTTAAATTTCTCATTAGGTGTTGTTTATCTTATTATTGTGTCAGAGTCTTTATCAGATATGTGTTTACAATTATTTTATCAGAGTCTTTTTTTTTTAATTTAATCTTCTCAGTAAGGCATTCCCTAATCATATTTAAAGTTGAAATCAGCCTAAAACTGGCTATCACCATTTGCTTTGTTATTTTAAAATATATATATTTCATAGTGTCATCTAACATAATACAGTTTTATATATTTATTTTGATGTCTTTGTCTCTTTATTAGAATATGAACTCTTTGAATAAAATATTTTATCTCTTTTTTTGTCACTGTTTTCTACTTGACACATTGCAGACTCTCATTATAATTATTTGTCATTTGAAGGA